>NW_016837625.1:1106182-1121420 GCF_001698545.2 Rhinopithecus bieti | reverse complement strand
CGAGCCGAGATGGTGCCACTGCACTCCAGCCTGGGAAACGGAGGAGACTCCGTCTCAAAAATAAATAAATAAATAAATAAATAAATAAATAAATAAATAAATAAAGTAAAAAAATAAACTTATTTCTTTTGAGATTTTTAAAAGTTCACCATCAGATGCTTAGATGGAAGAAGTTGAAGGAAGGTTAAAATACAGTTTGGGTTTATATTTGAATTTGTTATTTGGGAGAAGTTACATGGAAGTTGTGAAAAATCTCTAATACCCTAGCACGAATTTGCTTTAGCAAATCATATCTCATAGATATCTAGTTGAGAGCAGGCTCTTAAGAGATAGGGGTAGAACGAGGTGCATTTTGAATGGTGGGGGCATGGGAATGCCTGAGGGGATTGGGAGGCAGTGTTTAGGAATGACGGCCCCAAGGGAGGAACCATCCTAAAGAAACCAAGAGATGGGGCCTCACCACATGGAGGAAATGTTGCTTCCTGAGAAGACGGGAAGCCATCATCCATCACCTCCACTTTATCTCCACCTCTGTGGAAGGTTGACTTTGCAACTTCAAAACACCCAGAAGAACACCATGCATTCATGCCCACTCACTCCAGAGGCAGACGGTTGGCCACTCTGTTCTGTCTTCCAGCAGCAGTCTCCCACCCCCTTCTCCACTGCTGACCTCAGGACTGTTCACGATGCTCAGATTAGGCACACACACCCACACACCCACACCCCAGTAACCATGAGAACATAACATAGAAATTAAAATGATTCCAATTTATATTTTAACATAGAGTAGAAGTTCCCTAGAATACCAAGTGGCAAATATGATAACAGATGGTGATTGATAGATTTCGGAATCAAAGTATTAATAATTCTTCTTTACTAAAATTTATGCATGCGCCCCTCCTGGTACTTCCTTCTGGCTATAATTTGGAAAAGCTTCCCCTTTTATCTTCTTCTACAAAGTGCTGCCATATGGAGAGAACAGAAAAGCTTGGAAAAACCCCAATTAACTGGAGCTCAAGTAATTAGAGCTCTCACTAAAATAGATAATATTTTCTGTAGGTTCCTCCCAACCACCCCCTCCAAAAAAAAAAAAAAAAAAAAAAAAAAAAAAAAAACGACAGATGAACCACTTATATATGGATTGGGGCATTAAATAAAACATTTCCAGGATAAGTAAAAACTGGTTGGTGTGATAAGTAGTTAACTGTGCGACATCATTCCTGTGTGCTGGGTTGGGTGACATGCATCCTCGTTATCAGCACTCTTCTCCTGGGAAGGTTCTGGGCTTTGCTGGTGGAGAATGGAAGCAGGAGGACCAGATTAGTTACCTGTACTCTTAAACACAACCCAGAGACAGGGAAAGTTTTATAATTATTGTCATTTTAAAAAGGAATTTAATTCTATTCATCATTCTCAGCTTACTGAGACAGAAACGTGGGCTGAGTCTAAATCATGTTATAAAGCATCCTCTAGCTAACCCTCAGGCAACCCTGAGACTATTCTGAGACCTTCAGCTATCTGTGGTTTTATTGTACACTCAAAAACCAATATTATGCAATGTGGTTGCAGCACATGCACGATTTTTTCATTTCTAGGATATGGAAACCCTCAAGAGACTAAAGAGCAGGATGCAGAGAGAAAATCGGTGGGGTTGAAGTTTGATGTGTCACAAGTTTATGAGTTATTTAATTTCATCTCTCAAATCGGCAAATTGTCACGTTCTTGAGATGACTCATGCATGAAATCAAATATCTTTGCTTCAGTTCAGTTTGTCTTTTCCTCAATTTAATTATCTCAGTCGCATGCAGCCCTACTTCCAGACTGGCCCCTGCGGTAATATTTAATTAACAAGGCCATTGACGAGAAAGGTCCTGGATGTGTGGCAGCGTTTTTTGTTAGATTGTAAGTTCCCCAGAGGAATCACATCAGGCTTGATCTCAGGATTTGGGGTTGCTTTCTAACTCTTTTGGACAAATTCCACATTATTATTGTACCTACTGTGCTCTAAGAAAGCAGAAAGCCACTGACAGAAATTTTAGAAGCTTACTTTTTTGAAATATTTATTGAGGTTTTCATCTTCTCCCTATATTTTTCCTGATATTTTCTCCCTGATTTGCTAAGATTTGCTGGCTCTATTGGAGGCCCCCTGCAAGAATCCTTTATTTTTTATTTTTATTTTTTGGATCTCGGCTCGCTGCAACTTCTGCCTCTCAGGTTCAAGTGATCCTCCCACCTCAGCCACCTGAGTAGTTGGGACTACAGGTACACACCACCACGCCCAGCTAATTTTTTGTTATTTCTTAGTAGATACGGGATTTTGCCATGTTGCCCAGGCTGGTCTCGAACTCCTGGCCTCACGTGATCTGCCCATATCAGCCTCCCAAAGTGCTGGGATTATAGGCGTGAGCCATGGCACCCAGCCCAAGAACCTGTGTTGTGGGGAAATCACAAGCACCAGAAGCTTTTTCTCTTTCACAAAAGTTCAAGCCCATTAAGATGATGCTGTGCTTCCTGAGAAATAGAAAAGAAAAGGTTATCGAGAGTAAGAGGGGAGACACACAGGAGAGATTCTTGGGAATTGGGAAGGGATGGAGGGCGGGGGTGCTGCACATTCCTCTCTGCCCTATCTGTGGGACAGAGTTGCAAAGGAACTGATATCTGGCTTTCCAAGAAGTGGTTTGGGGTAGTGGCTATAAGTAGAGGTGAGCGCAGGTTGTGGAGAAGGTAAAAAGGGGAATCTCCATGCAGATCACCTGGCCCTGGCCTGGTGGGGGGCCTTGGCTGCTATTCCCAAGCCCACTCCCATTCAGTGGAGAGCCCTCCACTTATTGAAATCTTACTCTCCCTTCCCTGGCTATCTCTGCTAATGTCTGTTCCGTGCACTCCAGTCTATGCAATGCATTCTCTTCATTCTTAGAAGTCCTCCCACATTTATATATCGCCCCCACAGGGAAGCATTTTGTGACGGATTGTCCTAAAGTCTTCTCTCATTTGTTCACTCAACAAATACTTACTGAACTCCTGCTGTAAATGCCAGGCTCTGTTCTAGGCACTGGGGAGAATACAGTCCACATACAGACAAGGACCTTGTTCTCACAGTGTTCATATTCTTGGGTGTGGAGGGGCATGGAATTATAGTTCCTGTTTTATAGTGTGTGCCAGGCTCTTGTCCCCAGTCTAACCATAGATCACAGGAGGAGAAGAGTCACAGAATACTTATGCCGATGCAGCTCTCAAAACACCCCTCAAGGAAAAATGCTACTTCACAAACTCCCCATAATATACCAGAATATCTGGGCACAGTATGTAAAAGATGGTCCACAGATGTCAGGCAGGATCCTACAAAGCCCCAGTTGCAGGCCCAGTGAGATCTCAGATTTTTCCGTCTTAAAATTTATATTTTATTATTATCATGGCTAAAGATATATGAATGCAAATATTGACTTTTGGTGTATTTCTTTTGACCTTAGAAGAGTTGAAGTGTGAATCCCTGTATGACTTTGTACAAAGGCTGTTGGCGACTTTGGAGGTGCTCATGTAGCAGCTGACTCTCCATGCATAAGGTGTGTCTTCCCTGCTACAGCTTGAGAGTTCCCAGTTGGTTAAAGAAACAAACATACCCAGGAGTCAGGGGTTGGCAGGTCCATTATGGCTAAATATATTCCCAGGCTTAAGTGAGATGTTGCTTTGAACATCTGTCTTCCTTGCCAACAAAAGGATAACATGGAAGTAAGGCAACATAATAGTGGGTGGTCTTTTTCCAAATTATTGGCATTTTCAAAAAAATTTCCCCACAGTCTTGGAAGCCAAATATGTCCCTGGAGAGAGGAGTCTTGGATCTACATGGACTAGTAAAGCTAGAACAATGGATTGATAGTTTCTGAGAAGAGCTATGATCTTACATATGGTATTAGAATCGCTTGGTTCAGACCATTACTTATGAATGATACTTCCTGGTTAGGGTCATCATTTTGTGAGGCAAAGATCTCAACCAGGGAATTAGAAATTGTCTTATTTATTTTTCTTACAATGATGTGTCAACAGTAAAAAGTCTGAAAGAAGCACGGTAGTGGGGAAGAGATATTTACAGTCATTAACATAGTAAAGAAGTAATTATGGATCTCAGATAGGCTAGAGGGACACCAGATGTTACTAAGATTGAGAGAAAGCTTGACTGGGCATGTATGCAAAATAGAATCTATCCTTGCCAATGCCACCCGTGGCAAGCGAGGCTTCAAAGAGGAAAATTAGGGCTTGCACAGCTTCACTTGCAAGTTGGCATGCAGTATTTTGTTTAAAAAAAAGGGAGAGCAGGAACTATAGAATAAAATATTCTTTTCTTTGTGCCTGCATTTTATGTTACCGAAAGCTTCCTACTAGTGATATAAAGCTAGGATTAATTTTCCATCCAAAAAGAATCAATTGTCTGAGGCTGTGTGCGCAAAAATGAGTTGTTTTTTTTTTTCCCTCCTCCTGGGAAGCTCACCCAGGATAAACTGCATCCTCCAGTCAGTTACAAGGTAGATGAAAGGACTCTGCTATGCTGGAAGAATGACAAGGATAATTATTCTATGTCAATTTCATTCTGTCTTTTTAAAATAAGTGATATTTTCTGGCCACATTTGGGGTTTGTGAGCTTCCTTTGGTTATGTGTAGAGTACGCCACATTAGAGAATTCATGGACTCCCCATTTTTCTAGTGTTATCCCATCAGGTGTTTCAAATTTTCCTCTATGAAGTGATCTTTGATCGGAAGGGGTTCACTTTCCAGAGTTTTGTTTTCTCAAGTTACCCATACACTTGAGATTTTGGGGGAACAAAAATGGAATTACAGTGTTCTCAGTAGCCCTTACGATAGGACTGAAGCAGTAGATAAACGCAGTAGAAATGCCAGACATCCTGGAATGTGCCATTTTTTTTTCTGGCATAAAATACTGCTAGTTTTTCTCTGGAGATCTTACTGCTCTCCTGTTTTTGCCGGGTGGCAGGATAATTTCATCGTCTTTGTAGATTTCCCACAGATGCTGCTCTTACTTCAGCCAAAAGCAATCATTGACGTTTACTATGCTAATAACTGAGAACTAATTTTTGAAAATTGAATTAGGTGAGGCATGTTGGCTCAGGCCTGTAATCCCAGTGCTTTGGGAAGCTGAGGCAGGAGGATTGCTTGAGGCCAGGAGTTTGAGACCAGCCTGGGCAACATGGCGAGACTCCCAGCCCCCACATCCATCTTTACAAAAAATTTTATAAATAGCCAGGCATGGTGGCGTAAGGATCACTTGAGTCCAATAGGTCAAGGCTGCAGTGAGCTATGATTACACCACTGCACTCCAGCCCGGATGACGGAATGAGACCCTGTCTCAAAAAAGAAAAAAATTGAACTAGATAATAATAAAAATAAAACAGAAGAACAGATGACATTAACTAAAAACAATGTGAGTCACAGAGTACAGAAATAAATTAAATTTTGTGAATAGTATTTGGAAACCTGAAATACAAACACACTTCATTTGCTCAGGGAAGAAGAATAGAGAGAAAATGTTACATTGCTAGAATTATTTGTTACGAGGAAAGTTTTGATTTCAATCATCTTGAGGTTGTCAACATCCCACAAATGAGGTGGATTCCAGGAAAATCTGGTTAGATGCAGACTTTGCTGTCTCCAAAAAAGTTAGAAACCATTTATCTCTATATGCTGCCCAGTGCGTGTTCAGAGCAGCACAGGATTTTGGTAATACAAGAACCAGCTGGGCAAAGAAGCAAATACTTATGTGTTACAGAGTGTTCTAGGGACCTATTTGAGGTTTGCCTTTACGTGACACTGCCTTTTTTTTTTTTTCTGACACTGCTTTCTAACAAGTCTTCCCGTATTGTGCTTTTGTGTGCCACATTCGATTTCTACCTGCTAATTAATACTGAGTCTCACCATAGTCCATACTAAACTAAAAATATATATATTTTTAAAATTTGTCCTTTAAATCTAAGAAATAATGTGATTTTTTTTCTTAGTTTCCAATCTTGCCTTTAAATATCTGGTTAAAGGTAAATTATATACATTTATTTAAAACTTCAAATGATCCTTCTTCCATTTATGCAGTCCTAATGAAGTCTTGCTTTTATATAGACATCCTGAAACAAGCACAGGGCAGGCTGTTCTACTGTTCATTATATACTGCAGAAAGGGCTAAAAAGCATGTCATTCATAAATGAATGAATGAATGAATGAATGAATGATAAACCACGCCTAAGCCAGTTGGCTAGGCCTTAACTTACAGAACCTACAGGACAAGAAGTTTCACTATCCTTGTCTTCTACACTGCCTGGTACCATTTCTTGACTTTAAATCTTAAAAGCCCTTTCACTCTGTCTGCATGCTCATGTTGCCAGACTGGACTGCAAGTGGGCCTGCCAGGGGATGTTGTGCCTGGCAAACTGGCCTCCCATTTCCTTTGTTTCACGGTAAACATTCAGCAATGTGCTAGGGTTGTTTTGTATCAGTTCCTTGCACCTGGTGAGCAGGTGGTGTTCAGACCAGCTGGAAGTAGGTTGAAAAGTGTGTTAGGAGTTGGGGGTCAGCAGGGTCTTGCAGAACCTTCCATAAGAAAGGCAAGGGAAACCTCTCATGTCTGGTAGAATCCTCACTCAGTGCTGGTGATTACCGTGTGGGAATCTGGGAATCTGTGCCCTTATTTGGGAGCAGGCTACCTTGTCTCCTGCAATGTGTAATGACACATTTTTTTATGTTTTGCCATTAGAAATACTTTACAAGATTATGTCCTTTGCAGGGACATGGATGGAGCTGGAGACCATTATCTTTAGCAAACCAATGCAGAAACAGAAAACCAAATATCACATGCTCTCACTCATAAGTGGGAGCTAAACGATGAGAACACACGGACACATAGAGGGGAACGACACACACTGGGGCCTATTGGAGGATGGAGGGTGGGAGGAGGGAGAGGATCAGGAAAAGTAACTAATGAGTGCTAGGTTTAGTACCGGGTGATGAAATAATCTGTACAGCAAGCCCCCATGACACACATTTACCTGTGTAACAAACCTACACATGTACTCCTGAACTTAAAAGTTAAAAAAAATTCTTTACATGCTCACTGGATCTGTTGAAATTACTGTTAATGAATCTTTCATCCTGTTGTGACAGCTATATGTCTGCTGTCTAAGACAGCACAGGTTTGAATCGCGTAGACTCGAGGGCTTCTATAGTCTTCATTTCTCATACACACATTCAGGATATCTAAGAATTAGGAGATGATGGCTTCAGAATTCTCTGGCATAATCAGAAAGACCATGCAAATTAAACAGTGACTTTCTATCCTAACACCCAAGGAAAAATCCCAGAGCATTATAGTCTAATCTTAGTTTGTATATTAAACTGTGCTTCCATATTTTGTGGTTTGGCTCTAAGTTCTAAAGTATAATTGAATTGACTTATAATGTATATTCTATGTTAATAACTATACAAACTATACAAATAACTTGACAAACACAAGAGCATAATGTATCACAGTATGATGCCTGAAAATCACTGCGTGGTTAGGACAATATTAATGAACAGGAATGAACGATTCCAGGCCTGGGAGAACTTACTGCATTTTTTTCTAGAAGTATAGAACAAGGTAGGTGACCCTATAAGCCATTGAGCACTTGGTAAATAATGTGTTATCTTTCAGTATAATCTATGTCTGTCTGAATTCCGGCCCACCACAACTTAAAGATTTATTTAAAATAAATATGTTTATTTCACCATTCCTCTGTATTCCAAGTAAAGCTGTGATAGACTGAGTCATGCCAATGGAATAGGAGCAGAATTATTATCAGACACCTAGAACAAGATAAGCTCTGCTAATTGGCACATAGAAAGTGCTTGATGAAATGAGTCTGTTGCAACAGAACCATACTGTTGGCGTCATCATGAGCTTCAACTATAAAAATGGAACAAATTGAACTTTTTTTCTTTTTTTTTTTGAGATGGGGGTCTCACTCTGTCACCCAAGCTGGAGTGCAGTGGCGTGATCTCGGTTCGCTACAACCTGCACCTACTGGGCTCAAGCCATCCTCCCACCTAAGCCTCCTGAGTAGCTGGGACCGCAGGCCTGCGTCACCACAGCTGGCTAATTTTTGTATTTTTAGTAGAGATGGGGTTGCACCATGTTGGCCAGGCTGGTCTTGAACTCCTGAGCTCAAGCAATCTGTCTGCCTTGGCCTCCCGAAGAGCTGGGATTAAAGGCATGAGCCACTGCATCTGGCCAAATTGAACTTTTAAGACTTTTTTTTCTTTTTTTTTTAAGTTAAGTTGCCTGGGAGTGCTTCACTACACAGTTGGATACTTTGATGGTTGTTCCCAGTTCCCTTTTCAGCAAACTGGATTCTGGTTTGGTATAGACCTATGGCTTTTAAGCTTAGGAGTTCTCTGAAAAGACTTGAGGGTCACTTGGCTTGGGAATAGGGATGAGTAAAGTTTTAGGGGAAAAAAATCCCTGCCTGGTTTCAACCAAAGTAGCTTTGATCTATTTCATATATCAGAATTCCACATAAGGTTTTTCCCGGGGTTAGGGGGCTTTGATCTTTATCATAGATTGGAATTCCATGTAAACTTTTCCTAGGGGCAAGGGGCAGTTTGCTGCTTAAATGTGTACTCAAAAACAGCTTGTAGAGTGCTAACAAATAAACAACAACAACAACAAAAACCTATTTGGTTAAAGTAAGTCATCATAAAATGAATTCTCAAAATGGGAGTTACACTTTTTAGAAATTATTTTATTTTAGATTTGGGGGAAGATGTGCAGGTTTGTTACATGGACATATTTGTATGATGTTGTGGTTTGGGCTTCTATTGATCAACTATTTCCCCTTACTTCCCTCCTCCCCTAGTAGTCCCCAGTGTCTACTGTTGTCATCTTTATGTCCATTTGTCCCAATGTTCAGCCCCCACTCATAAGCGAGAACATATGGTATTTGTTTTTCTGTTTGTGTTAATTAACTTAGTATAATGGCCTGCAGCTGCATCTACATTGCTATAAAGGACATTAATTCATTCTTTTTTTAATGGCTACACAGTATTCCATATTCCATGCTGTATATGTAGCATATTTTCTTTATCTAATCCACCAATCCAGCACTGATTCCATATCTTTGCTATTGTGAATAGTGCTGTGATAAATGTGTGAGTGCATGTGCCCTTTTGGTAGAATGATTTATCTGCCTTTGGGTATACACCCAGTAATGAAATTTCTGGGTCGATTGGTAGTTCTGTTTTTAGTTCTTTGAGAAATCTCCAAACTGCTTTCCACACTGGCTGAACTTATTTATATTCCCACCAGCAGTGTATAAGCATTCCCTTTTCTCTGCAGCCTTGCCAGCGTCTGTTGTTTTTTGGCTTTTTAATCATAGCCATTTGGACTGGTATGAGAGGGTATCTTATTGTGGTTTTGATTTGCCTCTGATAGTGGTGATGTTCAGCATTTTAAAAATGTTTTTTGGCTGCTTGTATGTGTTTTGAGAAGTGTCTGTCCTTTGCCCACTTTTAAATGGGGTTTTGTTTTTTTCTTGTTTTAAGTCACTTATAAATCCTGGATATTAGTTCTTTGTTGGATGCATAGTTTGTAAATATTTTTTTTCCAAAATGGAAGTTAATACTTCTTAAGACTCCCAAACATGAGCCAAAGTTGTCATGTTTAAAACTCAGGGGAACAAAGCTGGGTAGGCCTGAGTGAGGAAGGTGACAGTAATATTTGGGAAAGTAGTTCACAGGCGAGTGTGACATCATAAAAATATATATCTGAACCAAAGACGAAAACCACATGATTATCTCAATAGATGCAGAAAAGGCCTTTGACAAAATTCAATAGCTCGTCATGCTAAAAACTCTCAATAAATTCGGTATTGATGGAACATATCTCAAAATGATAAGAGCTATTTATGACAAACCCACAGCCAATATCATACTGAATGGGCAAAAACTGGAAGCATTCCCTTTGAAAACTGGCACAAGACAGGGATGCCCTCTCTCACCACTCCTATTCAACATAGTGTTGGAAGTGCTGGCCAGGGCAATCAGTCAGAAGAAAGAAAGAAAGGGTATTCAATTAGGAAAAGAGGAAGTCAAATNATGATTATCTCAACAGATGCAGAAAAGGCTTTTGACAAAATTCAACAGCCCTTCATGATAAACGCTCAATAAATTCGGTATTGATGGAACATATCTCAAAACAATAAGAGTTATTTATGACAAACCCAGAGCCAATATCATACTGAATGAGCAAAAACTGGAAGCATTCCCCTTGAAAACTAGCAGAAGACAGGGATGCCCTCATCACTCCTATTCAACATAGTGTTGGAAGTTCTGGCCAGGGCAATCAGGCAAGAGAAAGAAATAAAGGGTATTCAATTAGGAAAAGAGGAAGTCAAATTGTCTCTGTTTGCAGATGACACAATTGTATGTTTAGAAAATCCCATCGTCTCTGCCCAAAATCTCCTTAAGATGATAAGCAACTTCAGCAAAGTCTCAGGATACAAAATCAATGTGCAAAAATCATAAGCATTCTTATATACCAATAACAGAGAGCCAAATCATGAGTGAACACTCATTCACAATTGCTTCGAATAGAATAAAATACCTAGGAATCCAACTTTCAAGGGATGTGAAGGAATTCTTCAAGGAGAACTATAAACCACTGTTCCACGAAATAAAAGAGGACACAAAGAAATGGAAGAACATTCCATGCTCATGGATAGGAAGAATCAATATCGTAGCATTTATCTCTGTGTATTGAAATTAATAATAATTTAAATGTTGTTTCCCCTCTGGACTTTCCTTTATTGCATACATTTTTAATTAAGAGAATGTATTATTTTTAGAATCAGAACAAAAGCTAAGTATGTAACAAAGGACTTGTCCAGGCAGTTGACATGGTTTTTTCTGTGAGAAAATACATAGATGAAAGGGACTTGGAGTCACTAAGTGGGAGAGGGATAATTTGCCTGAGAATTCCCAGAACATCCAGAGGAGGAAGAAGCCCAGATCCTAGTCCCTTTTTCCGGATACTCAAAGTAACTGAATGAGATGAGTGGTCCACGTAGCTGTCATCAGGACCCAGTGACAGGAGAGAGCGATAAACCATTAATGCAAAATCATCACAAAGATAGAAAGCGGCAGGAGAAAATGCTTGTCAAGGAGGATTGATGTGTTGAGTTTTGGTGGGGTTAAGGCAGGAATTGTTCCTGCCCCACAGAGTTTCCAGCTCCGATCTGATGCTTTAGACCATAAAAACCATCTCAGGGACACATAAAAGTATCACTGAAGCAGTCTCTCTGAGAAGGAGAGACACTTTTTATGACAGAAACATGTACACTCAAACCATTTAATTGAAGCCCAAAACAGAGATGCTCACTTACTTTGTACTCCCAGGCTGGCAGAATGGTACCTAACAGTTGTTGGTCACTCTTTACCCATATGGGGTTAAAATTAGCTAAGAACACACAAATAAGATGATACATTGAGGTAAAGTGCTATAAAATGAGATGAAATGATGTATAGGTCAAGAATGATTAAAATTAGAAAAACACCTCAGTAATTATAAAAATAAAACCACCAGGTTAAACATACTGAGATTATGTAAATAACAATAAAATTATTAGCTTAAAGAAAATCCCAGATATATGTTGCCAATATGTTGGTATATCTTGAGATCCTCCATAAATGGAATAACACTATAAAGAGTTGTTTGTAACTTAACTTTAAAATTTACCAGATGTATATTTGTATGCCAACAAATATCTACATCATGGCTTTCAATAGCTGTGTAGGTTTCCATTTTATAGTGTAGTGACAATTTTTAATATTTTGTTGGTGCTACTCTAACTTGGGAGTTGGGATTATGATGGTGAACAAGATTCTGTCTTTAAGTGGAAACCTTCCTCCACAGATGTTTTTTCCTCTTCTCGTAAAAATACAACAACATGGGCTGTAGTTATATTCAGTATTACGACTATGAGAATTCTCATGAATTAAAAGATAACTTCATGAGGGTCAGCAGGATGGAGGCTGAGGAATAATCTGATTTATTAGACTTGTCTTCCTATGCTAGATAAAACAGTTGAGTCAAAGTTAGTTGGGTCTGCTCCTCTCTTCCTAGGTCTTACAGTGAAATACACACCAAAGAGAGATACTGCCCCTTTCCCTTCTGATGCAATAGCCTTGAACCAAAATACTGGTAAAGAAAAAGTTATCTATTCTAGTGGACAGAAATCTGGAGAAATATCATAAATGTTCTGAGCCCCGGACCTACTGAGACTTTTGCAGGCAGCATTACCTCTATCCTACCTGGCAGACAAAACACTGCCTACCATTTTTTGCTAGATAATTCTAAGTTAGGAAGCCTGTGAACTTACTAAATGACCTATATGATCTGGGAGGAGTAAAACACAACCATTCTGACGGGAAACATACCCAGACCCATAAGAGTCTTTCACTAGGACCAGGGTAAGACGGTTTGGGGGGAACTGTCAAATATTTATGACTTTTTGTTCTTACATCGAATAAGTAGAATTTTAAAAAAATGTCTGGTGGTGAAAAGAACTTAAAACAGTTGAAGTATTCGGGGTGTCTAAAGTAAATTCAGGCTAGGTTCATCATAATTGAGTTAGCCAGTTCTTTATAGCTAGACATTTAGTTTCTTTCTAGCTCTTTTCTGTTTTTGGCATGCAAGCATCATTGTACATGTATTTGATTATATTCTTATGATCATTGCCTTAAATATAGTTTATTTGATTTGTTTGATTATACTCTTATGATCATTGCCTTAAAATATAGTTACTAAGAGTTTGCAAAACTTCCAAACTTTTGATACATATTAAGTTGCCCTCTAAAAATATAATAAAAGTTTCCATTTCCACTAAAAGTATATGTGAATACTTGTTTTCTTAATATTGTCACCAATACTATGTATTACCATTTATTAAAATAGTTTTAAAACTTGTCTAATCTGAAATGTGAAAATGGTACCTTATTAAGACTCCTTGTGAGAACAATGATCATAATTATCATCATGATTTTTTGTGGGAGTATCTTATTTTCCTCTCAAAATAGTTCAACCAAGTAGGTCCTATTAATTCATATATTCATTGGCTATTTCTGCTTTCTAAAAATTAATTTATGTGTATGTCTTTTGCCTGTTTTTCATTAGGATTTTTTTTAGTGTAGAAGTGCTCCTTAAAGATTAAGGAAATCAGGTTTCTCCCGATAATCTTTTTTTGGGATATGTCTTTAGTGGTACTTCTGCTGATCAAAAGTAATTGATAAATCAGCAAGTGTGGGGAAAGTCCTACAACTGAATACAAATAAAAACAAACGAACCTCAATGTGTATAAAAATGTTAACCACACAGAATAAAAAAAAAATACAAGGGACTTTTGAATATATTACTCTGATGTACACTCTCAGGGAGGTACATTCCAAGGAAAAAAAGGAATACGAAGAAATATTAAACTGTACTTAGTAGGTTTCTTGTTAGTATAAGTATTGATAATAGTAATTTTGAAGTTATTTGCTCAATTTTACAATGTTAGAATTGAGATAGATAGGATGATTGATATTGTTGGGAAAAAGACTCTTACTGAGGCATGAAGGTGGTACAAACATGAAATGGTACAAGGAAAGGAAGAACCCTCTGGTGTTTGGCATTGGAACATATGAACTTATAATTTTATATATATTGGATTTGTTTCTCTTAGCAATGTCTGGATTTGTAAACAAGTTCCAACAAGAAACAAGGTGCACAAGCTTTGTAGATCCCAAGGAGCATTAACTCTCCCATGCCCTTCAGATGTGGCCATAGGGGCTGATGGACAAAGAATTACCTCCTAGAGCTAGGAGCCATGGATACCAGGGAGTTTTCCATAGAAAGCTGAACCAGGTACTTGCTCCATAACCAGGACAGGGATCTTCATAATCTCTGACCAGAAGGATTTGCTTACCACTGTGGAAACAATGACTGTCATGTTTCCTCTCTTCTTTTTTTGGTTCCAAATCTATCACCATTGGTAGAAAAAAAGAACTTTCTCTTAGACTGTAGGTGATCTGACCCCAGGAGCCACACTTGGAGAGAACTGCCCATCACCAAGAGATCCTGGAATTTCAACTTGATGATATAACTGGATGGGACTTTGGGAGTATCTCCTGTGGGAAAAAGGAAAGAATTTTGTTTGGCAGCTCAAGTATAGTTGGATATTTGGGTAGCTAAAAGGGCAATCTGTGGAAGAGACTTCTTGTTCTTTCTTCCCAATATCCATTCCTTTCTTCTCCTATTATGAGACAGATTTTGAATTTTCAACAACTCCCAGTCTCCCTTGCATCTAGATGTGGCCCTGAGACTAAGTTTTGGCCAAAGGGTTATAAATGATAGTGTTGTACACAACTTTAGGCTTGCATCCTTAAAGTGAAAGAGGTGTGCCCTACTCTGCCTTTTTTTCTATCTTGTTTTAAGTGTGGATGAGGTGGTGAGCTACCATGGACCATGAGAATCAGTGGAGCATACTAGAGATGGTGCAACAATAAGAAAAGGAGCCTGGGTCCCTGAATGACCTCATGGAGTAAATATCCTAAACAAGTATTGCACTATTTACTCCCAGACTGGTGCAGAGAGAGAAATAATTTCTGACTAATTCAAAACTGTTATTTTGGACCCCTGTTACATGCAGCTTAACCTATATTCCAGTTTATATAGGTAAGATACCTTAATGCACTTTGGCATGCTATCATTCCCAAATTCATGGGAATTAAATTTTTTGGTATAAATTTACACTGAGAAACAAAAGTATCTAAAACTAAAAGTATTATTTTAAAAGTTTAATTTATATTTGCCTTTGCTTTGTTGGTATAAAAAATTAAAAAAAAAATTAAACGAGTTTAATTTATAGTAATGTCTTAAATGAATCAATTAGGAACTTATTTATAAACTGAAAAATGTTACATTTTAAAAAGTTTTTCATAGAAAACATTTATACATTTTCTTTCAAACAGAAGTTTGAAAAAAATGTTTGTTTTTACTCCTTTTATAAATGGAAGCTTTATATTCTCAAGTATTTTAATTGATTGCTTGGAAGGTATCTTTTCCAAACAGTTTTTAAAGCATGGAGGCCTTCAAATGCCATTTAAAAGCCCAAATGGTTTATATTAAATCTACAAATTTAGAGTTCTAAGTTTAGAGTTTTTTTAGAAA
>NW_016837625.1:1095648-1105752 GCF_001698545.2 Rhinopithecus bieti | reverse complement strand
CATGTCTTCATTAGTTATATGTATCCTATATCATTTTTCACTTTTCAATTTTGAAATTCACATTTTCACTTTTTAATTTTGAAATCTAAATATCAACCTTTTCTGTTGTATCCTGAACAAACTGACATTGTTCCAACTGTATGTATAAAAGCAGCTCTTTGGCATTTGGTTGGATCAGCTTCACATTTTTGATTAAGAACTTTGGCAAATCTTTTAGATTCAAGTGAGAGCTCCTACAACTTCTCAGCTGGATTTTTCTTGAGGGTTTTGTTGTTTTATCATACAGTTAAAATAAGAAATCTATTGAATTTTGATTAACCTTCTCCCTTGCATGTCAAATTCACTCCTAAAAATGAACAAAATAATGATTGGTTCACCAATTTTTATTTTGGAAGATCCATAATCCTTACAGGCACAGCAAATATGCTGAAGTGTGGATGGGTACTTTCTCGAATCCTTGATCTCTCCATTCACAAAGGAATGAAAAGACACAGTCTGACAGATGATTCAAACTAGACTTGAGACTTGCTTGGCCATAGATGGAGTACAACTGGGGAGGGGGCCACCAATTCAAACATAGAAAGAAGATAATCAAAATGAGTCCTTGTGTCAAGGATTCCACTGTGTATAGAACAAGCCCCTAACTGAGTAATCATTTCTAGCCTCTAAGTCCACACAAGATGGTAAGCCAGGGCTGGCAGACAGGTACACAGCTCTGGAGAATTTGGAAATTTTGCATCAGTTATTGTTCAAATGTGATCCTAATTCCTAGCCAACTTCACAAAACAGAAGAAGCTCTATCTCATTTCATCTGGTAAGACACATTCAACATTTTGCATTTATATTTAATCTTAGCTAGCATATTGATCTTTGCTTATCTAAAACTGTGTCTAACATATCTGGTTGCAAAACCAGGGTGGCGTGATTCCAGACCTGAGTTAGACAAATGACAGGCAGCCTACTGGAAGCCTACATTAAGGTTTTAAAGGGCCTCTTACCTTGGTGATTGGCATCAGGAAATACAGCAGTGAGAATCCTGTCTTGTTATCATAATTTTAGATGCAATCACTTTGAGTCAGTACCAAAACATACTTGCTGATCCATTTAAACACAAATGTACACATAAAATCAGCATATTTTTATACCCTTCCTTTTCTGTTTTACATAGCCATATCTCTTTCCGAGTCATATATAGATTTGCCACCTTTTACAAAGTTAGCTAGATATTTGTGAGATCTAAAAATCAAAACAATTGAACTCACTAACATAGAGAGTAGAAAGATGGTTTCCAGAGGCTTGGAAGGGTAGTGGGAGGCTAGAGATGACTCATGGGTACAAAAATAAAATAGAATGAATAAGACCTACTGTTTGATAGCACAACACGGTGACTAGAGTCAATGATAAATTAATTGTACATTTTAAAATGAGTGTATTTGGATTATTTGTAACACAAAGGATAAATGCTTGAGGTGATAGACACCTATTCTCCATGATGTGATTATTTCACATTGCATGCTTGTATCAAAACATCTCATGTACCTCATAAATATATATACTATGTACCCACAAAATTAAAATAAAATTTTAAAAGTTTGCTAGAGATTCCATTTATTAACCAATACCTTATTGATGAACATGTAAGTCATTCTAATTTCTTGTTATTATTAACAATGCTCCTGGTGAGCTCCCTTCTTTAATACTCATTTTTATATCAGAATTTGAGGGCTAGCTACAGAGAGAGCCTCCATATACAGATGCAGATGTGGCACAGCACAACTCCAGGGGTTACCCTTCATCCCAGAGTGTCTGTAAATGGCAGGCTCTGGAGTCAGGTTACGGACAACCTCCCCAGGCTGTATGTGATGGCCCTTGCTGCAGAATTCCACATGTTCCTTGGAAGATTATCCCTGCCCCAGCTCCAGGGAAAAATCTCCACTCTCACCTCTCCGACATTCTTCACTTGACTCTTCCAAGATTCCTAACAGATTCCTAATGTCCAAGAAGGACACCACAATTAAATCAATTATTTGCCTCCCCTAAGACTAAGGTAGAATGCCTTATTAAGACCTTGTTTTGACATCATGTAAGAGCAGTATCTGGGAGGTGGGTGCTGCCTAAGTGTTGGGGCAGTGTGATAGAGTTGAGTGCCAGCAATGTATTTTGGAGGTGAATCCAGGAAATACTGGCAAGAGAGTGGGGAGAGGAGATTGAGAAGTAAAGGAAGACAATAAAAATGTACTTTCAAGCATGTTGATACTGTGGGCAACTGGGGCTCAATCCCACCAAAGGAACTTGGTGGGACAGTGTAGGACAGGTTTCAGAGTCATTCCCTATGAGAGGTGAGGAGCCTAGAGAAGTTATTCATCAACTCCCCATATCTTTCATTTATGGCTGCTTTCAGGGGCATTAACTCTTTGACACCCCGCCCTGCCCTTCTTTGTGCCTGGGCCTGTCCCCAAAGCCAGAAAAAAGCTCTCAGACAGAGAGGTAGTTTTCTGGGTAAGTACCAACAGCATCTGCTTCAATGGTCATCCATACCTAGATTTTAAACATGTGTTGGCTGGTAAATTGTCTGTTTTTGTTTAAGAAAATTTAAGATGGGTTTATATCACTTTCAACCAAATAAATTCTTACATATATAGCAGACATATATTACCTACGTATATATAATATAAAGTGATATATGATCACTACAGATCACCATAAAATTATTGTGGGAAATAACAAGATGAATAAGATGCAAGACCTGTGTTAAAAATAATGATTAATACGATCAATGCTAGTTACTTCTCATTAATAGTTCTTGTTTGAATTTAGCGGCCACCTACTATATAACAGACCCTATACTAATAATTTATGTTTTACGGTTACCTTTATTAAGCCCCTAATTTGAGCCAAGATTTCTAATTGTATTGTTTTGTTTAATCTTCACAACCTATGAGTTAGTTATTACTATCCTTTTTATTCTCTCTGTAAAGGAAACTAAAGCTTATAGAGATTAAAAACTTGCAAGGTTACAAGTAAGTGGCAGAGCTGTGATTCAAACCATCACCACTACAGATGACAACGGAAACAGGGAAAAATTAAGTGATTTGCTTAAGATCATATAACCAGAGATTTTAAATAATAAGGATGAAGTTGTGGGGTATTGACTACTGGAGAAATAATGGTAGGCAAAATAATACACTTCCCAGCCCCCACACTGATTCCCCTCCCCTCCCCTCTCCTTTCCTCCCCTCCCTTAACCTTTCCCCTCCCCTTCCCTTCCTTTACTTTTCTTTTTTCCTTTTTTGAGATGGAGTCTCGCTGTAGCACCCAGGCTGGAGTGCAGTGGCATGATCTCAGCTCACTGCAACCTCTACCTCCTGGGTTCAAGTGATTCTCCTGCCTCAGCCTCCCAAGTAGCTGGGATTACAGGTGCGTGCCACCATGCCCGGCTAATTTTTGTATTTTTAGTAGAGACAGTATCTTGGCCAGGCTGGACTTGAACTTCTGACCTCAGGTGATCTGCCCGCCTTGGCCTCCGAAAGTGCTGGGATTACAGGAGTAAGCCACTGCACCCAGCCAAAGATGTTTATGTCTAATCCCAGGAACCTGTGGATTTTCTGTGTCACTTGGGAAGGGACAAATAAGATCAGCGGACTTGAGATGGGAAGGTCACTCTGTATTAGCAGGGTGGATGCAGTGTGTGCACAAGGCTCCTTATAAGTGAAAGGGGGAGGCAGGGGAGTCAGCTTTTTTGAAGATTTGAAGATGCTACCCTACCAACTTTGCCACCTCTGCAGATAGAGGAAGAGGCATGGGCCAAGGAATATAGATAGCTTCTATAAACTACGAAAGGCAGGGAAACATTTTTCCCCAGAGGCTCCTGAAAGAACATACTTTCTGACACCTTGACTTTGGATCACTGAGACCATTTTGAATTTATGACTTCCAGAACTGTAATTATAAATTTGTGTTGTTTCAAGACACTAAGGTTGTGATAATTTTTTACAGCACTAATAAGAAACTAATATACTGAAACTATTAAAAGAGGTCTGTCTGTAGAACTAGCCACTCTCAAGGTTCCAGAAAGAACTGTGATGTTGACATGATGAGATCACTTACAAGGGTTCTACATCACCACTCAGATGCTGATGGGCTATTGCCTAAATGTACCATGGAGGAGAAGGAAGATACAGGAAAATTTCCAGTTAGAGGTGGGACTGCTTTAAGATGTCCTTCTATCTGGGTGAAAGCCTACCTCAATAAGCTCTGGTCTATTCTTGGGTAAGGACTTTTCTGGGGCTATTTTCACTCCTAATAACATAAAGAAATGCTGCTTGACAAATCACTGGATACATTTTATTTTTTCATATGCTTTTGGTGAATCTTAGACTTTTTAAAATTATTTTCCTTAGCCATAGAGTACAATAAAAATAAAAATGAATCTCATGTTCTATTAATACTTAACTTAGATCTCTTTGCTTTTGGAAACTAATATTATTCTTTAGTTTAAGCATAGACTAGCAAATAATATAATTATTCTACAAATCTGGAAGAAAATTAAGATGCTCACTTTTACTGTTTTAAGAAGTTGAACTATCTATGTATAGGGAGATTAAATTTGTCTTTGAAGAAAATACACATAGAAATTTATGCATGTAATCCATCTATATATTGGTGTATTTTAAAGTATTTGCTTTAATTGGCATATTGACTTTTATTTATACCTATTTGAGGAAGAGTTTTGAATTGTGATTATTTTGGCATTTCCAAAGTGTAAGAATTATTTTTAGTCATAAGTCACACAATAATAAAATTTTCCCATAGGGCTGATGGCTTGTACTCTTGAGAGCTAATTCAGTTTCTGATGGAAGAGGTTGGTAGGCAGGCAGGTTTGATCCGACAGGACAGCTATATAAAAATCAAGGATATCTCCATAGAATTTGTCTGGAAAAAAAAAAGAATTTTTATTTTAAGGTCCAGGGTACAGGTACAGGATATGCAGGTTTGTTACATAGGTAAATGTGTGCCATGGTGGTTTGCTGCACCCATCAACCCATCACCTAGGTACTAAGCTTTTTCCTGATACTCCACCATCCCCTGAGAGACCCCAGTGTGTGTTGTTCCCCTCCTGTGTCCATGTGTTCTCATTGTTCAGCTGCCACTTATAAGTGAGAACATGTGGTGTTTGGTTTTCTGTTCCTGCGTTAGTTTGAGAATAATGGCTTCCAGCTTCATCCATGTCTTTGCAAAGGACATGCTCTCATTCCGTTTTATGGCTGCATAGTATTCCATGGTGTATATATACCACATTTTCTTAATCCAGTCTATCATTGATGGGCATTTGAGTTGATTTCATGTCTTTGCTATTGTGAATAGAGCTGCAATGAACATATGCGTGAATGTATCTTTATAATAGAATTATTTCTATTCCTTTGGGTATATACCCCGTGATGGGATTGCTAGGTCAAATGGTATTCCCAGTTCCAAATCTCTGAGGCATTACCACAGTGTCTTCTACAATGGATGAACTAATTTACACACACACCAACAGTGTAAAAGTGTTCCTATTTCTCCACAACCTCACCAAAATCTGTTGTTTCTTTACTTTTTAATAACTGCCATTCTGACATGAGATAGTATCTCATCAGAGAAATGCAAATTCCAAAGTGTAAGAATTATTTTTAGTCATAAGTCACACAATAATAAAATTTTCCCATAGTGCTGATGGCTTGTACTCTGGAGAGCTAATTCAGTTTCTGATGGAAGAATTTGCATCAGATGGAAGAATTTCTGATCAGAGAATTTGCATTTCTCTGATGATTAGTGATGTTGAGCTTTTTTTATATGTATGTTTGTTGGCCATATAAATGTCTTCTTTTGAGAAGTGTCTGTTCATGTCCTTTGCCCACTTTTTAATGGGGTTGTTTATTTCTTGTAAATTTGCTTAAGCTCCTTGTAGATTCTGGATACTAGACCTTTGTCAAAAATTTTGCAAAAAATTGTTTTGCAAAATTTTTTTTCCCATTCTGTAGATTATTCACTCTGAGGATAGTTTCTTTTGCTGTGCAGAAGCTCTTTAGTTTAATTAGATCCCATTTGTCAATTTTTGCTCTTGTTGCAATTGTTTTTGGTGATTTCATAACAAAATCATTGCCCATACGTTATGTCCTGAATGGTATTACCTAGATTTTCTTCTAGGGTTTTTATGTTTTGGGGTTTTATATTTAAGTCTTTAATCTATCTTGAGTAAATTTTTGTATAAGGTGTAAGGAAGGGGTTCAGTTTCAATTTTCTACATATGGCTAGCCAGTTCTCCCAGCACCATTTATTAAATAGGGTATCCTTTCCCCAGTGTTTTTGTCAGGTTTGTCAAAGATCACATGGTTGG
Organism: Rhinopithecus bieti; assembly: GCF_001698545.2. Lineage (NCBI taxonomy): Eukaryota > Metazoa > Chordata > Mammalia > Primates > Cercopithecidae > Rhinopithecus > Rhinopithecus bieti. Next base: position 1,099,376 of record NW_016837625.1, on the reverse strand, counting down.
AGATGTGCGGTTTTATTTCTGAGTTCTCTATTCTGTTACATTGGTCTATGTGCCTGTTTTTGTACCAGTACCATGTTGTTTTGGTTACTGTAGCCTTGAAAAATCAAAACAGTTATTTGGCTTCTTTGTCTTAATATTATAGCCAGGTCTCATCAAGATAATGGTTACCTTTTACTAAGTAAAAGTTTTATTTGCTCATGCTGAGCAGCACAGAGAGGAATGGGAAGTGAGAACTGGAAAGATAGACTTCAGGATAGATAATCTATCCAAATTCATCTTGATTGGGCAAACTGATTAATAATACACATTTTAAATCTACCGTAAACATTTCCCCAGGAATGAGCTGTCTTGGACTCACTTGCTTCTAAAAGGCCAGTATAAACAGTGGTACTTGACCACATTCCTCCTCTACTCATAAGTTAACTGTTAATAACATTCCCCAGAAACAGATTTTCCCCCCTGCATTTTCACATTCCAGGCTATTTCATGTCAGAATACATTTGAAGCTCAAATTTTATTTCGTCATGAATATTTTGGGATTTTTTGGTATGTATTTGTTGAATCACAAGACTGCTGTTTTCTTGATGGGCAGAAGACTATTTTTGTTGTTTACTGTTTGGTTTGTTTTGGGGGTGGCGACATTTTAAATTAAAGCAATTTAGCTTCCTGTGCCTCTCATTCCATCGCTATTTCATTTTCTAATAGAATTGTTTCTTAACCCTCTGAATGCATCCTAATGATGGCTTTTGTGAGCTATTACTTGATGGGGGCAAAAATATTTCAAATTTTGGAGACAGACATTGATGAAGTCTGAAAAATTCCATTTGAGAAGCCAAAGCAGCTTTAATGGCAAACTATGCCGACATAACTACAGAAGAAGTTGAAATCTTTACAGGTAAGAGATGAAGGGGCTTTGTTTTGGAGTTTTAAATTTGCTGTGTTGAAAGAGTGCTGTAGATAAAAGATTGTATAGATTGGCCTTCTATGTATTTTCCTAAATGTATATAAATAGTAGCACCAGTTTTTCTTTCATCTGATGAGAATAAATAAAAGATAAGTCCCGATACTGGCAGGAGACAGAAAGACAACAGCAAGAGAATGCAAAGGAGTAAGATAGTCATAGGTGAAGGGAAAATCACAGAGCAGGGCATATCTCTAAACAATTTTTTGAGGGCCAGGAGAGAAGTCTTATTTTTAGTTTAGTTTTTTAAAAAAATGTTTTAAATGATGCTAATCATTTAAATTTTTTAAAGTAACATGAAACTTTATCTACATGAGCCGTAACTCCTTCATCCTGGAAACCCAGACCCTGCTTGTATTTTTAAGATGGCATCTCAATAGTATATGCAGCTTCTCTCTTATTTTGAATTTTTGATCATTTGTCTCTTCCATAACAAATTCTGTGTACTTTTTCCCTTTAGCAGGTGGTCTCGGCAGTGGTAGTTCTACCTAGTTTCCCAACATACTGGGATAAGTGGCAAAGCCAGACTAGCCAGACTCCCCAGGACTCCTGATAGAACTGTAATGTCCACAAGTTTCTCTGGAATTCAGCTAGAACTTACCTAGAGAATTTTGTGATTCAAAAACAAAAAGTTACCATAGGTTTCTACTAAACTTCAGAGAATTCTAGCATATTTGGTTGTCAACTGAGAACCATTAGGGCTTACAAAAACAGTCAGCATAATTTAAGATAGTGGCTGTGGAAGACCCTCAGGAGGTTCCTGGAAAACACCAGTTTAGACTGTCAGAGACCTCCAGCACTGCCATTGAATTTTCCTTCTCCTGGCAACGTAGAAGTTTAATAAGTAATAACTGCTATTTCCAAGTATGGCATGCTCAGATCTATTTTCCCTACTTAAAATAGGCTGCATGTTCTCGTGTGATGCCTACAAACTTCCCAACAAAATGATCCTATTTGTTTAAAAATCTTTCTCATTTGCTTGTAACATTTCAGTTAAAGAACTGGGAGAACCTTGGATTCCAGGGGCCCACATAAGGTAAGAGTTTTGGGACTGGATATCTCCACGACCTGTGGTTTCTGCCCTGAGGAAAGGAACATGGAGATCTGACTCCTGTCTCCCTCGGTGCAGAGCCTGGTGGTGCTCACAGAGGCCTGGCTGAATGGTGGGCATGCATTTTGTCATCTCCTCCCCTGTCCCAGTGAGCCACTCCAGCTGTGAGCCAGGGCAGTTGAAGGATCCTAGCTTCAGGCAATCAGGCAGCTGTCAAAGGTCTTGTTTAATAGAGAATTAAGGGAAGTGAAACCGTTTGACCACTCTCTTTGATGTTCTGCAATTTTTATCTCATAATAGAATTAAAATACTAGCTATCCTGAGGAATGGAGATAGCCCTTATTTTGCAGTCCCGAAAACAGTCAATAAGCCTATTTTTCTTTTATTCTTACAACAAATTATTTTCTCTTAACCAAATGGGAGTTAAGGCAAACTGTGAATTTAAATGATGAGTTTAGACATGACTTCAAATGCCATGAGCTTCTCATTTGTTGAAATGGCTTTGACATTGCCAGGTTGTCTAAAATATGACCACAGGCAGCCAAGGGAACTCTTGTGCAAACCTCATGAACAATTGTGACACTTTGGTAATAGCATTCTTTTTTCTTTTTCTGTTTTGTGATGTTGCATTCTTTTTTCCTTTTTATATCATTGAAAATAAAAACTGAACTTAAGGGCCATGAGCACAGAAGGGAGATTTCTTTACGACATCATTATGTGTGTGTGTAATATGTTTAGACAAAATAACCCCAAATTCACAATTTAGAGAAACAAGGCTTTGTTAAATTTTGTGCTGTGCCTAAGGCAGCAAATACCAATATGTGTAAATTAAAATTAGATGCAGTAATAGGGATTGGCTCATCCAACAGTAACAGGATTATTCAAGCTTGACTATGTGCTAAATAGCAATTTTTTTCATTTTCTTTTCCCATAAATAGGTGTTAGGAATGGTTATAGCTGAACACACAAAAAAAGCCTTTTTAAAATTCAGCAATGTATGATTATTAATTTTCCATATCGTTGAATATACTTTCACACTACAGTTCTTAAAGATTGGAAAGTATTTTATCATTTCATTTTACTCAGAAATTCCTTGTACTGTTAGACACTTACGTTAGTTCCAATTTTTCACTCACAAATAATGCTTCAGTGATATACTTCCATTCTTCTCACTTTTCTGGTCATTTCCTTAGGAGAAATTCCTGGGTGTAAAGTGGCTGAATCGTATGTTTAAGATCATATGATCTTAAACACTGTGTATGCTGCTGGGGCCATCATAACAAAATATTATCAACAACAATGCACCAAAAGCGCATGTTCCAAAGAGTAGTCATATTGAGCATTTGTCTCCTACTGTCCATCAGATTACAGGTCAATTGCTCCCAGAATTCCTACTGGACAGATACTCTGTATTTTCTATACTTTATTGGGGATTCCTCAAACTATCATATTCCTGAATTTTGTGAGCAAGGCAGTGTCAGCGCCATTTTCAGGACTTTGGAAATACCTTCAGAATATGGGAAGGGAAGAGCTAATGTTTACTAAATAATTTTGTTTTCTTATATATACTTGGGTTCACAGCCATACTTAAAATATGTATGCAACACCTAATAAGTTCTTGCTAAATACATAAAAATATATATATATATATATATATGTAGGTATATATGTGGCCCTCTCAATATATATTTGGTGTACTATTTGTTACTCCACTAT
>NW_016837625.1:1051617-1095497 GCF_001698545.2 Rhinopithecus bieti | reverse complement strand
TACATAAAAATATATATATATATATATATATATGTAGGTATATATGTGGCCCTCTCAATATATATTTGGTGTACTATTTGTTACTCCACTATATGTGTACCTCTCTGATATCCAGGACACAGACTTATATGTAAAACATTGGAACTTCATTAGACAAATAGCAATTCTATATTAAAATGGTATGTGTTAAAATACTATGTTAAAATGCTTGCCCTATATTTTTGGAACTCCTAGCTCAACAAAAGGGTGTTCAGACCAAAATATTATATATAGTGCTTTATTTTTCTTCTTCAGAAAATAAGAATATTCTTTCAAAGAATACTTATAGAATATTATAGTATAAATGCAGTTTCAAACCCATTTTATTGATTCTCTGAACCATTCTCTGGGGTATGGGCAAATCTCACATCTAGATTTTCTAGGAGAAAGTTATCAACTTGAATTCACTTCTTCTGATCCTAGGCTCTGAGCTCTGTTATCTCACAATGCTCTGTCAACACTGCTAAGGGCAAGAAATTATTTAAGGTGATAGATTATAGGCTGTTTCACTTTCTTAATATGTGATTTCTTATACTTTAGTATATGATTAGTAGAGACTGTTTGGAGATCTTATAGGAAAATATGTGTTTATTTGGGACAAAGTGAAATAAAGAGAAATGACATGGACAGATAGTCCACTGCTGATACTCCTGGTCTCCCACAAGGAGATACACAGAGGAGACAAGGCCAGGCAAAATGTTTGTGCTTGTTACCATGAGGCTTTGTGTCTGTGTATTCCTGTGAACCAGGCTGCACTTTGGCAACAATCCCTTGTGCTTACATTAATCCAGTGTGAGTGGCCAACCGAGGCAGGACACTCCTTTTCCTTCCCCTCTGAGCTCATATTCACTGGCTTAAGAGTGATATTAAAAGACTAGACAGGCCTTGTCTAAGCAAGCTGCCCCAGGCCTTCTCAGGAAAGAGCATTGCTGAGTCGAAGCAAACTCTGGCTGGTGTTACTTCCTCAATCTAAGGAAGTAAAGTCCAGAGAAAGAAAACTCAAGGGAGAGTACAGGCATACCTCACTTTACTGCATTGTTGCTTTATTGTACTTCACAGATAATTGTGTTTTTTATACATTGAAGGTTTGTGGCAACCCACAGAGCAAGTCTGTTAGCAGCATTTTTCCAACAGCGTGTACTCACTGTTTCTGTGTTATATTTTAATTCTCACAAGATTTCAAACTTTTTCATTATCATTATATCTATTATGGTGATGGTGTGATCAGTGATCTTTGATGTTACTGTTGTAATGGTTTTGGGGTGCCACCAACCATGACCAAATAAGACAATGACCTTACTTGATAGTGCTGTATGTGTTCTGACTGTTCTACTGACCATCCATTTCCCTATCTCTCACCCTCTCCTCGGGCCTCTCTATTCCTTGAAACACAACAATATTGAAATTAGGCCAATTAATAACCTCACAAAGACCCCTAAGCATCCAAGTCAAAGGACGAGTGTCACATCTCTCACTTTAAGTCAAAAGCTACAAAGGATTTTAGTGAGGAAGCCATGTTGAAAGCTGAGACAGGCTGAAAGCTAGGCCTCTTGCACCAAACAGCCAAGTCATGAATGCAAAGGATAAGTTCTTAAAGGAAATGAAAAGTGCTACTCCATTGAGTACACAAATGATGAGAAACTGAAACAGCCTTATTGCTGATATGGAGAAAATTTTAGTGGTCTGGATAGAAGATCCAGCCAGCCACATCATTCCCTTAAGCCTGAGCAAGGCTCTAACTCTTTTCAATTCTGTGAAGGCTGAGAAAGGTAAGGAAGCTGCAGGAGAAAGTTTGATTCTAGCAGAGGATGCTTCATGAGGTTTAAGGAAAGAAGCTGTCTCTATAACATAAGTGCAAGGTGAAGCAGTAAGTGCTGATCAAGAAGCTGCAGCAAGTTATCCAGAAGATCAAGCTAAGATCATTGATGAAGGTGGTGACACAAAACAACAGATTTTAATTGCAGGTGAAACAATCTTACATTGAAAGATGTCATCTAGGACTTTCATAGCAGGAGAGGAGAAGTCAATGCCTGGCTTCAAAGCTTCAAAAGACAGACTAACTCTCTTATTAGAAGCTAATGAAGCTGGTGACTTTAAGTTGAAGCCAATGTTTATTTACCATTCTGAAAATCTGAGGTTTTCTGATCCTCCCACAGAAAATGAAAGCATCAAGATCAATTGCCTCTTATTCCCAAGCTTCTTAAAATATCCATAATACATACTAATAATTAGCTATCTATTTCTTCCAACTTCTTCTAATTCTGCTGTCTCCTGCTGCAGGTATTCCAATAAGTACTTGATTGGAATGCCTCTAAAGTTGATCATGAGTATCCGTTTTCAAACTTTTAGAGCAGCAACAGAACACATAGAATTTCATAATATCAGCTCCATATCCTACCAAATTTAGAAAGTACTTCAAATTCCACAATCCAATATAATAATTACAATAAGCGCTAACATTCAAGGAATTATTTATATGATGTCCATTTATCATAATACATTTTGGAAGTATATAATGCTCTTAGCATAGTGTCTGTCCCATACAAGATATTCTACAAACAAAAGCTTAAAAGACATGCTATTTCTAATATTGCTTTACCTGTCTGTCTCTCCTCCTTTCCTCCAATAAAACTGTAATCTCTCTGTAGACAAACTAGTTTTTCTCTTTGTATCTTGAGTATCTCCCATGGAACTAATAGGAAAAGCTCAATAAATGCTTTTTGAGTAAATGAATGAATGAATGAAGAGATAGTATATTGCATTGTTAAGAATTTGAATTTCATCATGAAAAGCATTTAATCAGTTAATAGGATAGGACAGGATATAGAATTATAAATGAAATATTCAATTTTTAGATTGGAAAATATATCTCGTGATTTGAGGTTCTGAAATGTCTCTGAACAAAATGTAGTTAGTTTATAAATTGATGTCCAAAACTTCCAGATGACGATTGTTCATCCTACCCTTTTGGACTCAGCCAGTGGGACCCAGAGTTTGAGGTGAGAGTGAGCAGGTCACAAAACAAAAGAACACTACAGCATGAGACATATGGAGGATGGGAAGGAAGGATAGGTTTTAAATGTAAAGTGCAACAAAATGCATGAAGAGGGAGAAGTGAAATAAAGGGTCAGCAATAGATATTCACAAGGAAGAAGATAATTCAGCAGGTAGAGCAAGAAAATACTCCCATATGCAAGGGAAGTCTGCATGTCAGAGTGTGGTAGGAGACACCAAGTAAGCTCTTGTTCAGGAACAGATCTGTAAAGGGCAAATGTTGGTTTAGTTAGATTGATACTCACATCTATTTCCCTCCTTCCCTCTCTCCCTTCCTCCCCCCTCCCTTCTTTCTTTCCTTTCTCTCCTCCTTCCCTTCCCTTCCTTTTTTCTAGAGACAAGTAAAAATTTACAGACTCTTCTTCTTCTTGGTAACTGGACTTCTCATTTTCATCCTGCTACCACCATTAACTTTTGTGCTTACAGTGGGCTGGACTTATAAGAAAGGATTATATTTTGCATTCACCTTAAGCATCATTGGGTTTGGTGACTATGTATTAGGTAAGTCAACTGATATTATTAATCATAGAATTGTATTATTGCTAGCCACAGAATCAACAGATATTTTTTTTGAGAGGGAGTCTTGCTCTGTTGCCCAGACTGGACTGCAGTAGTGCCACCTCAACTCACTGCAACCTCTGCCTCCTGGGTTCAAGCAATTCTCCTACCTCAGTCTCCCAAGTAGCTGGAATTACAGGTGCCCACCAACACGCTCAGCTAAGTTTTGCATTTTTAGTAGAGACCAGATTTCACCATCTTGGCCAGCCTGGTCTCAAACTCCTGATCTCGAGTGATCTGCCCACCTCTACCTCCCACAGTGCTGGGATTACAGGTGTGAGCCACCACGCCCAGCCAGAATCACCAGAATTTTAGATTAAAGTATAACTAGAAATTTAGAAGTTATCTATTAGATTAGAATGAAGGCCAAAAATGATTTTTAAAACTCCAATCACATAATAAAAAATTCAAAATGAGAATTATAACTACAAATTTAGAACTATAATTATATATTCTCATTGAATATGATATTCATTTTATAAGTGCTACTTCTTATTTTCCAGTTAGTTTTAAATAATCTATAATAGTCAGTGATTAGACTCCACATGTAGGCTTTTTGTGGGTTTATACAAATGTGTTACAGCTTATGAGGGGGAAAAGGGGATGAGAGGCAAAATTCAACTTTCGGTGATTTAAATGTGATTGGATTTTTGCCTTTAGGTATAAATCATTCTAAGAATTACTCATGAATTTACCCAATAATACTAATACTTTGGTGTACCTTTGGTCTTGCTTGAATTGCCAGTGTCCAGGAGATTTTCCCCTATGTTTTATTCTGGAAGTTTTATAGTTTCTGGTCTTACATCTGGTCTTGAATTGCCAATGTCCAGGAGATTTTCCCCTATGTTTTATTCTGGAGGCTTTACAGTTTCTAGTCTTAAAGTCTTTTATCCATTTTAAGTTGATTTTTGTGGATGAAGTGTTTGTTTTTCTGCATGTGGAAATCCCATTTTCTCAGTACCATTTATTGAAGAGACTATTCTTTCCCAGTTGTGTCCTCTTGATGCCCTTTTCAAAAATTAGTTTACCATATATGGTTGGATTTATTTCTGAGATCTCTGTTCTACTGGTCTATGCGACAGCTTTTAGCTCAGTACCATACTGTTCTGACTACTATAGCTTTGTATTATAGTTTTAAATCAGGAAATGTGATGCCTCGAAATTTATTTTTTCTTTTCAGAATTATTTTAGCTATTTGGAGTCTTTCATGTTTCCATGTTAATTTTAGGATTAGTTTTTTTCTATTCCCGTGAAGAATGTGATTAGGATTTTAATAGGAATTGTGTTTAATCTGTATATTGCTTAGAATAGTATAGAAATTTTAACAGTATTAATTTTTCTTTCTTCTTTTTTTTTTTTTTTTTTGGAGAAAGTCTCACTCTGTTGCCCAGGCTGTGATCTCGGCACACTGCAACCTCTGCCACTGAGGTTTAAGTGATTCTCCGGCCTCAGCCTCCTGAGTAGCAGGGGTTACAGGCACCTGTCCCCATGCCTAGAAAAGATACTAGACTTTTATATTTTTAGTAGAGACGGGTTTTCACCATCATGGCCAGGCTGGTCTTGAACTCCTGACCTGGTGATCCACCCACCTCGGCCTCCCAAAGTGCTGGGATTACAGGCATGAGCCACTGTGCCTGGCCCAGTATTAATTTTTCTATTCTATGAACACAGGATATCTTTCCATTTATTTGTGTCTTCAATTTCTTTCATCAGTGTTTTATAGTTTTCAGATTTTTCATCTCCTAAAGTATTTTTTGATGCAATTGCAAATGGCATTTGTTTTTTTAAATTTATTTTTCAGTTAGGTAATTATATTTAAAATGCTACTGATTTTCTACATTGATTTTGTATCCTGCAATTTTACTGAAATTCAATTATTAGTTTAAACAGTATTTGGTGGAATCTTTAAGATTGTTTAAGAATCATTAAGGTTACTTACATATAGAAACATTTCATCTACAAATAGAAATAATTTGACTTCTTCTCTTTCAGTTTAAATACACTTTTTCTTTTCTGATTGTCCTTGCTAGTACTTCCAGAACTATGTTGAATAGAAGTGGCAAGAGTGAGCACCCTTGCTTTGTACTGGATCTTATTGGAAATGCTTTCAGTTTTCCCCCATTGATTATTAATGTTAGCTGTGTGTTTTTCATAGATGACCTTTATTACACTGAGGAGCTTTCCTTCTATACCTAAACTGTTGAGAGTTTTTATCAAGAAAAGATGTCGGACTCTGTCAAATGCTTTTCTGCATCAATTAAGATGATCACGTGGTTTTTATCTCACATTCTGATAATGTGATGTATTACACTGATTGATTTCCATGTGTTAAAACAGGCTTGCATGCCAGGGATACATCCCACTTCGTCATGATGATGTACAGTCTTTTTTATGTATTGTTGGAATAGGTTTGCTAATATTTTATTGAGCATTTTTGCATCAATATTTATTACAGAAATTAGCCTGTTGTTTTCTTTTCTTGAAATGTCTTTGGCTTTTGTATCAAGGTGATACTGGCCTTATAAGATGTGTTTGGAAGAGTTTTAGGAGTACTGGTATTAATTCTTTGGATGTTTGGTAGAATTTAGCTGTGAAGCTATCTGGTCCTGGGCTTTTATTTATTGAAAGGTTTTTGACTACCTCTTCAATCTTTTGTTATATGTCTGTTCAGGATTTCTATTTCTTCCTGGCCAAATCTTGGTCATTATTTACAATATACCAAATTTACAATCTTGATAGGTTCTATTTTTCCAGGAATGTATGTGTTTCCTTTAGGTATTCTTATTTGTTGGCATAAAATTTTTCATGAGTCTCTTATAATCCTTTGTATTTCTGAGGCATCTGTTGTAATTTTCTCACTTTCATTTTTGTGTTTGTACCCCTTCCAAATTCTGATTTTGTTGAGCTCCCATGTGTTGAGGTGGTTACTCAGGACAAGACAAACAAAGTGGTGATAAACATTTTATGCACTTTCTGTGATAGAGTAAGCAAGAGACAGCATGGGTGCTGGCTCCTCAGTTTCCTTTCCTCCCATAGAACAGCACTGGGTGAGGTAAAGCAGTATAGACAAGGGGATTGTCTCACTGCCAAGAAGCTGTGAACAAAAGGATCCTGTCATTTTATAGATCCAGGAGGCTGTGGGGAGACAGAGTGGGTAAGGGCTAGGAGTGGAAAAGTACTAAGTCAGAATGGAGAAACATGTCTTAGTCAAGGCCCCCTAGCGAGGAAGTCTTGGCAGAGGTGCTCAAAATGTGCCTCAGCTGAGGACCCCCATAAAGAGGTCTTCAAATGGAGGCGCCTAGGCTAGACATGCAGAGAGGTAAATGAGCATGGTTGGCCCCGGGGCGCCGGAGTCCTTTCCTGCAATACCGCCCCCGTCCGAGACTGCAATGCACTGGCTGTGCACCAAGATTGGTGTGGAAGGGCAGCTTCCCTCTATGAGGCCTGCCAGGCAAAGCCTTGTAATTGCCTGTGGTCAGACTTGAATGAACACACATAGAACTTTGGCCTGGAGCTAGACTCCTCAGATTAGTCCCACCAGCTCAGCTGAAGTTAAGGGCTCAGTTGTTTTCTCATCATCCCTGAAGCCTCTTCATCTCTGGCAGGCCCTGTCCTCTGCCAGACACATCTGTGTTTGTCCCAGGGATAAGTTGCCACCGAGCTCTGCTGACCTATAAAAGGGCTCATTCTTCTTGTGAATTCATTCATCATGGCTTCCTTGTGTCCACTGCTCAATAGCTCTACAGAAAACTAGGGTTTTTTATTTTATCCCTTTTATCTGTTATTAGTGCAAGAGCCAAGAATTTTTGCATCCTGAAGAAGTAGTATTAAGTGCCTTACATGCACTGTGTTCTAGGGAGCAGTTGTCGGCCTTCCAGTTCCACTCTCCACCATTCTGCACTCTGCTCTGAGCCCCACACACTGAACTTGGTGGCTGCATCAATAGGCAGCCTTGCTTCTATTTTAGTTTGACGAATGGGAATTACTAGAAGTAGATTAGATGGAGAGGAGAGAGGGATTTTAGATCATTTAATCCCTCAGTTTTACCTCTGCTGGGTCATCAAAGGACAGTTGCTTTCTTCTGTTGAAGCACTTGTCAGTGTCCTCTCCTACAACTGTAACTTAAACTTTCTCTGAGTTCGGGTATCTATTCTCTTCTTTGCCTTTTTAGGCCTAAGGTGGTAATGACTTATTTTGCCAACATTGGGGTAGTTCACCATCTCTTATGACTATTCTCTTTCCAGTTTGTAAATAGTTCCTTTATTAAATGACCCTCAATTACCCATTGGAATGTGTGATTTCCTATTGTGATTCTGATATATTTTTATTCATTGCAATCATACTTCATGTGCTAAGTATGATTATCATCCTCATTTTACTGATGTGGAAATTGAGGGTTAGTAAGTTGCCCAAGGTTGCCCAGTTAGTAACAGGACTATAGTTCAAGCTTACGTCTATTTAACATAAGAGAGGTCACCTTTAGCCAGTTCACTCTAACTGTAGTGTGCAGGGAACATTTGAGGGTTGTGTTTTGGAGACAGGAAGGCAATTACAATTATCTAGGTGAAAAATAAGCACCCTAATATGCCAGTGACAGTGTGAATGGCGATCTTGTAATGATTCAAGTGCTTTTATGAAGAATAAAAAAGACCGGGTGGCCAACTTTTATATATCTACTCAAGTTGGCCACCCAGTCATTCATTTTTATTCTTCATAAAAGCACTCAAATCATTTTATATGTGTATATAATATTATATGTAATATTATATGTATATATTATGTATTATATTATGTTTAATATATGTGTATGTAATATATATTAATATTATATATATAAAACTTTGCGGGAGAGGTTGGGTGGCTTGTGTGAAGGAATGCAAGAAGTCGAGGGTGATGTAAGGTTGTCAGCTTACTACCACCTTATTACACTTGGTTCTCATGTAAATAGTAATAACAACAATGGCTGATGATATTGCCCCCAATGAGGAGACAAAAAATGCTTCAAAATGAGCACCTTTAATTGCTTTACAGAATTGCCTGTAGTACAATAATGGAAGCAGGCAATCTTAGTCCTAACAGATCTTCCTTTCTCTCCCAAGCTGGTAGACAGATACTGGCTCTTGCCAGACTGCTATCATCAACAGATTGAGTTGACAAGTTTGTAATGAAGGAAAACTTGGAGGGACGAAGTGTAAGAAGTACCCTCATCATTTATGATCTCTGGGCATATGGCTAGAAACAGGAGGAGACAAAACATTGTGCCTACTGACATTTGCCAGTCCTACAGTGAAGTTTGATTGAAAAATACATGAATGTTCCCTTTTTTGAGATGTCTATTGTCACCACCTTAATATAAAAAAATCATTTTTTCCCTTTCTACAGTAAGCATGCCCTCATTATTAGGAGTATTAAATCATTGAGAAACACTGAAGTCAGCTAAGTCCCTTTAGCCAAGTACAGGAACTACACTAGCCAAAATGCTCTGGGTGAAGTTCATTACTTAATCATCCACCTTCCAAAAGCAAAGTATCTTTTTCTAGTTTCTTAGATATTATCTGTAACCCATAGCTTTTGAGTGGTTTGACTTATCAACAAAGGCCTGACAATAATTTAGTGGAACTACTTCCTAGAAGAGAAGGCTGAGTTTGAGAAGAGAGTCCTTAAAGCACAGATTAACATTTTCTTGGCTAAATGTTCCAAGCGCATTTGTGGAAGGTACAGAGCTGTCCACTTGGGCATTCAAAAGGGCTACAGAGACCTGGGACCCTTCCATCTTTGGAGGCTCTTAGCTTACTAAAATTTTTTTGAATGCCAAAATAGACTTATAATAGTTGAAGTACAGCATGAATACACTTAACAAATTAATACTTAGACAGAAAAAAAATAGTGCAATATAACTCCGTTATTTAAAAGATAATAACATTCATAAAAGTCATTGCTCCACATAATGGAGGTGGACAGTTAATGGAACATAAGCCTAAAACTATACGACATCTTTCAATGTCATCCGTATACCCCATTTGAAGATCTACATTGGAGCCCTTTCATGAGTACGGGCCTTGTATAAATAGCCCTTCAGGTCTCCACTAGGATAGGGGTGGTCCCAACTCCTTTAGCCCAAGAAAGCACTTCAAAAATAGATGTTGGAGGCAATGGGTATCCTAAATACCTGGCTTACACGTTCTAGGAGGGTAACAAAATTTCACACATACCCCATTAATATGTACAAAGATTAGGTATCAAAAAAGTAGACCTTAGACTTCGTTTTGGGAAATGATGGTTTCTGAGATACTCCTGTCTCTTTCCACTAAGCCTCCTTCTAGGTGACATTTTTGATGGTCTATTTTGAGTATTTATGACTTAGGAAGTTATATACCTTGGCTCCTTGTAGGAATGATCCAGAATGCTTATTCTTCACAGGAATGTCCTTTGACAAAAATACAGTGCAACATAACTGCTATTTTATCTTTATTTTATTTATTTAGAGACAGGGCCTCACTCTGTCACCCAGGATGGAGTGCCTGGTGCGGTCTTGGCTCACTGCAACCTCTGCCTCCTGGGCTCAAGTGATCCCCCTACCTCAGCCTCCCAAGTAACTGGGACCACAGGCATGCACCACCACGCCCAGCTAATTTTTGTGTTTTTTGGTAGAGATACGGTTTCCCCATGTTGTCTAGGCTGGTCTTGAACTCCTGGGCTTAAGCAATTTGTCCACCTTGGCCTCCCAAAGTGCTGAGATTATAGGCATGAGCCACTGCGCCCGGCCAATAATTGTAACTTTAAAGATAACTATGCTTTTTAGCACAATCCTTGTTGAAGAATCTCTGTAACAGTGTAAACTGGTCCATCTCCAAGAGTGCCGGACCTGGAGATTTGGTCACATGAATTTGGGTTCAAGTTCTGCTGCACCAAAACTAGTCGAGTGACACGAAGAAATTACTAATCCCTCTGAGCCTTGATTTCAACTGCAGAATGGAGATAATAATAGTCCTTATCTCACAGGGTGGTCTGAAGATTGAATGGGTTGCCGCAATGAGAGCACTCCTGTGCTGCCTGGCATCTACCGGGCACTCAGATGCTCCTCATCATCGCTGTTATTCTTTTCCCAAATGCAGACTCAAATTTTCAGAAACAGAGCTATATGTAGAAGGTAAAAAGTTCAAACCTCTTTTTTTAACTACTTTTGATGTTTTAGACGTTTCAGATTTTACTTAAAGAAGTTTAGAGGCACTAATTACTCTGATGAGCTCTGAAATGGGTAATAGCCCTTATGTAGTGCCAAGGCTTGGCCTCCAGATGTCAGTATGAACTCAATTGATTGAGGTGGTTACTATTTGAACCAGTTGGATGGTTAAAGCTCCTCTCTGCTTATCTATTAAATAACATTGCAGATGCACAATCATTCTTTGATTTTAAAAAGGTAATAAATAGATACCTTTTGATCTATTACTTTGGAGGACATTAAACCATAAAGCTGGTATGGAAAATATGCAACAAGTATATGAATCTGAAAATACCACTTCAAGAAAGTTGGACACCATTATCACAAATGAAAACGTGGAGTGTTAAATTTAACAATTGCTCTTGGAATAAAATTATTATTTACATAATTATGACATCTATCCTATGAGTCCTCAAAAATTATTCAAGAGAAATCAGAGGCCACGTCTGACATTCCTTACATTCTACAGCTGTGCAGTAAATATTTAGAGCCATTTCCATTAGAAAGTGGGATTAAAAATAGGTCCATGTCTGTGAAGACCATGTGAAAGTAAATTGCTCCAGAAAGTGTCCCAGATTTATTATGGGTGTGGCTACAGAAACCTCAAGAAGAAGTTTGCTCTTAGAGGGCATCCTTTTTTATTCTATGTGTTCAATAAACATTATTGAGGATCTACTACATTCCAGGTAGATTTTAAGTGTTGAGAATACAGCAGTAAACAAAGCAGACAAAATCCCTGCCCACATGGTTTATGGTTTAGGGAAAAGAGACAGAGAGTACACACAATAGATAAATGAATAAACAAAATAGTATAGAAGATAAGTGCTACAGATCAAAAATGGGAAAGAAGGCAAACATTTGAAATACAGTGGTTAATGCAGGACAAATTGAACAAGTGACATTTAAGGAAACACTTGAAGCAAGTGAGGGAGCAAACCAGAGGTATATTTGGGAGAAGAGGACTCCAGGTAGAGTGACCAGCAAAGGCAAAGTCAAGGGACAGCAAAAATGCTAGTGTGGCTGGAGCAGACTAGATGGGACTCCTTCCAGGATTTCTGGTAGAGTTATGGCATGATTTGACTTTACTGAAACCCATCTGGTTGCTCTGGTAAGAACAGGTGGCAAGTGTGGAACAGGGCCAAACAGGAAAACCAGCCAGGAGGCAACTGCAATACTCTAAGGTAAAGACTGGGGGTTTGGAAGATTTCAGGTGGAACATCTAAAGATGGTTGTTCAAGTGAAGATATCTGGATGCCTCTGCAGCCTGGAAAGGTCTATTAGTTTAAGGATGAAGCTGTTTTAAAGTCCATTCTAAAACAAACAAAAAAACCCACCCATAATCCTTTTACACTAATGAATTACATCTTGAAAGCATATTATAGGAGAAAAAAAGTCTTATTTTATAATGGTGCAAAAAGAAGAGTCAGAAAAAAAGTCAGCATGACAAATACATAAAACTCAAATACATAATGAGTACATGACAAGTACATAAAACTAGTATTTGTGGGAGACAAGATGCAAAGTTTCTTCTGATCTTGGCAAAAATATTGAAACCAGGTTTCTATCTTACAATAAAGAAAATTTCTATCTTAAAAAAAAATTCCATTTTCTCTGGAATCCTAATCATTTTTTTCTTATACCAAACTTATCTCAGAAATACCAATTCAGTTTTTAAAAAGTCAATAGACTCTGTTTTAGAGTAGTTTTAGGTTTACAGACAAAGGAGTTTAAAAGACAGCATTCCCATATACTCCTTCTCCCCCTGCCCCACCCTCAACTAATGCAGCCCTCACCCACACTAATGCAAGATTTTAATAACTCATTGATACATTATGATCAATTGGAGTGCATAGTTTACATGAAGGTTCACTCTTCGTGTTGTACAGCTCTATGGGTTTTGACAAGGGCCTAACATTATGTATCTAACATTGCAGTATCATACAGAATAGTTTCACTGCTCTAAAATTCTCCTGTGCTCCACCCAGTCATCTTCTTCCTTGCCCAGAACCTCTGGCAACCACTGATTTTTTCTATCTCTATAGTTTTGCCTTTTCCAGAATGTCATATAGTTGGAATCATATAGTATGTAGCCTTTTTAAATTGGCTTCTTTTATTTAGCAATGTACATTTAAGGCTCTTCTCTTTCTGTGGCTTGATGGCTTATTTTTTTTAATTGATTTAGTTGGAAGCGTCTGTGTGTCCCTCACTTTGTACTTGTATAAAGAAATATTTCATCTATCCTGTATTACCATCTTTGTAGGTAGAACTCTAAACTTCATTATCTACCCTTCCCACATGCCAGCAGGCATTGTTGATCATGGTGAAAAATGATATCTTCATTAAAATGAGATCCATTTGTTCTGGTAAGTGTTCCAATAAGGAGACTACAAAATATCATGTAAAGACCCATTGTCACTGGCACCTGATCAAAGTCATTGCTGACTTGAGTCCATTTTATGACCCACTCTTGACATTTCCTATTTGCTGTACTTCAGGAAAAGAATCCTGTTTTCTCTCTACCCCACCTCCATTGTGTGTCAAAGAAGGTGCATAGATACCAGCCTGGGCAGCACAGTGAGACTCTATCTCAAAAAAAAAAAAAAAAAAAAAAAAAAAAAAAAAAAAAAAAAAAAAAAAAAAAAAAAAAAAAAAAAGAAAGAAAGAAAGAAATACGTAACATCTATGGAAGGCAAAATTATGACACTAGCTGGCAACAAACACTGCAAAGTCAGCATGTTTTCCTGCCAGTGTGGTGTATGTTCTTAACTCAAAACCTAACACTGTTCTTTCTCTCACAGACTGAAGACTGAGATCTGTGGAATGGTGGTGACATTTCTCAAAATGACATGGAAAGATCCACCCACATTTTTTTTTTTTTTTACATGACATGCTCATATTTCTGCCTGTGATGGGATACAGATTTTATTATCCAGAGGAGGAATTCTCCCTCTAGAGGACAAGAATGGTTCTACTAAACTGGAAGTGGAGATAGTCATCTGATGCTTTTGAGGTCCACATTTCACTAAGGTAAAAGGCAAAAAAGGAAGCCATGCTGTTGTTTTATGTGATTGCTCATGACTGTCAGAGAAATGTAGTTAGTGCTAGATAATGGGAATATAGAGTAGCATAGAGGAAATCTGGTGTGCCCAGTAATGAACATGGAGCATAATTTCTGCTTGGTCTCTTGCCTTATATATGTCTTCCAGCATGCCCACTTCCTTCAGCCTCTTCATTCCTTCTTGTACCTCCCCCTACCATCTGGTGGGCCAACTCGGGAATTCCCATTTCATTCAGTGCTTCCCATTACTTTTCCATGCTTCCAAGAACCACCCCAGCAGCGCATTTTCCCTTCCCCAGGGTCCTTTTCAGGGTGTTAAATCCCGTCCATAAGCAAGTACTACCAAGCCAGTGATTTCTTGCAAGACCAGTTTTATATTTTGTACATCTTGGTCAAGTACCCTCAAAATCCAATCCCAGTTACAGGCCAACGAATTCTTGCAATTCCTCATTACATAGTATCTTTTTTCCTTAATCCCACCCAGCATGTTTCTTGACAGTTTGTGTAGGGATTTAGCTCTAGTTATTGGTCTGGCAACCAGGAGAGGAGGTGAGGATGTAACACAGTAACACAACAGAAGCACATGCTCTTATTAGGGAAACATGGGCCACCTTTCCAAGGCTAGAGGGTCCAGAGGTAGAAGATGCAGAGTCAACATCCTTAGGAGTATCCATCCAGATTTCTCCGATCTCATGTTTCAGGAAGCCCACTAGGGCCCTGGATTTTGCATAATACATCTGCCTTGAGTATTCAAAGGTTACTAGAGCACTGTGACTCTAAGAACTAGGTATTCAGTCTCTTGCTCAGCTATGCCCTTCCGCTGAAGGAAACAAGGGTCTTTTTATAAGATACATAGAGGCTCTCTGGCTCTATTTATCCATTACTGTAGACACACACATCTATATCTACCTGTTCTTCCATCCATATCTATAACTATATCCATGTTTGCATCTACGTATATATTTAGAGAATTCATACTTTGAATTTTTTTAAAACATCACATTGAATAAGATGAAAGGCTAAGTTTCCTAATTTCTCCCAAAAAAGATGCTACTATGATATAGGGACCATAGTTACTGAAACAACAAATCCCTCAGGCCGTACTTTTTGAGTTAATATGGCTTTTGTCTGAGAGAGCTAAAAAAATGCATACAATTTTAAGAAAATTAGATTGAGGCCAGGCGCGGTAGCTCATGACTATAATCCCAGTACTTTGGGAGGCCGAGGCAGGCAGATCATGAGGTCAAGAGATCGAGACTATCCTGGCTAACATGGTGAAACCCCATCTCTACTAAAAATACAAAAAAATTAGCCAGGCATGGTGGCAGGTGCCTGTAGTCCCAGCTACTTGGGAGGCTGAGGCAGGAGAATGGCGTGAACCTGGGAGGCAGAGCTTGCAGTGAGCCGAGATCAAGCCACTGCACTCGAGCCTGGGCGACAGAGTGAGACTCCGTCTCCAAAAAAAAAAAAAAGAAAAAAAAGAAAATTAGATTGATAATCAGAAATAATGTGTATAAAAAATAAATCCAAATGAAAATCACTCCACAGATTTGTACATGTGTATTTCTACCTTTACTGAAGTACATGGTGGGGGAAAAATGGAAACACAGCTTTCAGAATAAGCTGCTATTGAATAAAAATGCCAGTCTGGATCCAAATACAGGGTGAGGCTGATGTGGGGAGGATTAATAAGTAAAGCTGAGATTTGCATTATATTTTTAAATTATTTTTAAGTGACAAAATTAACAAATTTAATGTGGAACTATAACCCATATAAGAGGTTTATGGAGAAACATCTGATCATTTTCTGTTCCTCCTTTCTCTTCTGAAACATTTGAAAAGCTTTGTGGAAACATTCTGCAGTCCTGATGAATGAAAACTATTACAAGTATTGTATTCCAAGCTCTGACTTTTTTCTTCTACACCCTCTGTTTCAGATGTGTTCTTAGTTTGTTTCCATTTTTTGCAAGAAGCTGGTTATTATATTAAATAGAAAAGCAATCCAGGAAAGACCATGGAGAATCAAATTGATATTAAGAGTGAGTAAATGATGTGCTGATTCTCTTTCATAAGAAGAAATTACAGACAGGAAATAAAATGTAAATAATCATATGGTGAATTTTCCCATAACACCTTCTTTTATTAATACCTAAAACATGCCTCTTTGGTTGCAGTGAGCCAAGATCGTGCCACTGCACTCCAGCCTGGGTGACAGAGCAAGACTCCATCTCAAAAAAAAAAAAAAACCAACAACAACCACCACCAAAAAAAAAAAAAAAAAAAAAAAACCAAAAACAACCACCCCCAAAAAAAAAAAAAACAAAACAAAACCAAAACACATGCCTCCTTTTAGAATCTGATCTTAAAACCAGAAAGTAAAATTAAACATTTCTAAAATTATCACTGCTTTCAAGGAAAAAATGTACTTTAAATTACAAACATTCAGATTATCTTCGATTTTTACAGCACATTTTGAGGGTGAAAAATTCACTTCCCCTTTGAAAATTGTTCTTTTGAATAAGGATAAGATTTTGAAATGGTCATTTATTTATCATCTCTGCCTATAGAAAAGTTTTAAAATGAGGAAAGGAAAATATAAATATGTAAAACATCTTTTAAAATAATATTCATTTTTAAAATAAAAATGCAATCCACTCCACTGTGCCATTTATCTGCATTTCTGGGTTTAAAATTGTATAATTTATTGCTTTTGTTATAAAAAAATCTTAGGCAAACTCTTTGAAGGGGGAAAAAAAATCACTCATAATTCAATCATCCTAACATGGCAGCTACTATAACTTTTACATTCCCTTCAGATCTTGTCATTTATTTTTCATGATTGAAATCTACATGTATGAGGAGACGTAACAGAAAGAACATGGACTTTGAAGTCAAAGAGAAGTGACAAGAAACAAATTACATAATAAATAAATCTTGATTTATCACATAATACAATTTGTACTATGCTAATTATGGCATAAAATAAAAAATTTAAATTGTCAGACATTAAAGTTTTCAATATTATCTGTAAATTTACCTGGAACAAAAGACTACAGACAGAGAAATACAGTAGAACATATAAGTCCTTGAGAAAATGCAGGGGTGAAACTCATAGGGAAATTAAGACATTTAAAAACAGCTGTGTATAATGGGGGGAATTAAGAAAAAAGCACGTGCACAGGCTCAGGGAAGATACATGCCCAAAAAAGACCAGAGAAGACAAGAGAATAAAAAATAATTATAAATCTCTGTTAATAGGTATACAATATATAAAATTGTAATTTGTAACATCAATAACAAAAGTGGAGTAGGGCTGTAAAAGAGTACAGCTGTTGTTTACAACCATTAAGTTGGTATCAGTTTAAAATAGATTGTTATAACTTTAGGATATTGTATATAATAATCCATGATTAAACCTCAAATAAAATATCTACAGAATGTACTCAAAAGGAAATGAGAAGGGAGTCAAAATGTCTTCAATTTTCTGCTAATTAGAGCATAAAATAAAAGAAATATTTTAAATTATACATTAGATTATTAAATGTTATCTACAGACTCACTTGGGGCAAGAGACTACAGGCAGAGATTTCTCAATAAAGTATAATGTGTTTATCGCATAATTTGTCCCTGGTCACTACAAAGAGATCAACTAAACACGAAGGAAATCAATAAGGACAGAAACAAGGTGTAAAAATGTAAAATATACAGAAAACAACAAAATGACAACAGAAAGCTCTCTCCTATCAGTATTTTAAATGTAAATGGATTAAACTTCCCAAAGACATTAGATTGGCAGAATGGATTGAAAAAACAATCCAATTATTTGTTTTCTACAAGAGACTCGCTTTACATTTAAGGACATGCATAGATTGAAAGTGAAAGGATGATAACAAGATATTTCATGCAAATAGTAACTAAAAGAGAAGTGGCTATACTACTATCAGACAAAATAGAATAAGTTAAAAACTGTGAAGAGAGACAGGAAAGGACAGTGTATAATGATAAAAGGATCAATTTACTAGAAGATTTAACAGTTATGAACATATGTGTGCCAAACATAAGAGCTCCTAACTGCATGAAGCAAACACTGACAGAATTAAAGAAACAGGTCTTCCTATAATTATAGTAGGAGATGTCAATGACCAACTTTCAATAATGAATAGAAGAACCAGAGAGAAAATCAATAAGGAAATTGAGGAATTGAAAAACACTAGACTAATTGGGCCTAAGAAAAATAAACAGAACACTCCACCCAACAGCCGAATACACATTTTCTCAAGTATACATGTAACATTCTCCAGGACCAACTACATTTTGGGTCACAAATCAAGTCTTAATGAATGTTAAAATATTGAAATAATACAAAATATCTTTTCCAATCACAATGGGATAAAACTAAAATTATAGCAAGAAGGAAAATGGAAAACCTAAAAATATGTGGAAATTAACACACTCTTAAGCAACCAACATGTCAAGAAATCACAAACGAAATTAGAAAATATATTGAGACAAATAAAAATGAAAACATAACATACTAAAACTTACAAGATGCAGCGAAAGTAGTGCTAAGAGGGAAATGTATGGCTATAAATGCTTGCATTAAAAATATCTCAAATTGACAACCTAAATGTCTACCTTAAGGAGCTAGAGAAAGAATAAAGTCAAAGCTGGTAAAAGGAAAAAAACGATAAAGCTTAAGGCAGAGAAACAAATCAGATAACAGAAAGATAGGTGAATCAACAACACTAAAAGCTGGTTCGACAAAATTGACAAATCTTTAGCTACATTGATTAACAAAGAAAGAGTCAAATAATGAAATTAGAAAAAAGGGGACACTACAACCAACTTAACAGAAATAAAAAAGATTATAAGAAAGTACTAAGAACATGGTATGCCAACAAACCTGATAACTTAGATAAAATGGATAAATTCTGAGAAAAACACTACCTACCAAGACTGAATCATTAAAGAAAATATGAATAGACCTATAACTAGTATGGAGATTAAATCAGTAATCAAACATCTCTCAACAAAGAAAAGCCTAAACCCAGGTGGCATCACTGGTTAATCGATCAAACACAATGTAAAGAAGACGTAACACCAATGATCCTCAAACTCTTCCAAAAAATAGAATAGAATACACTTCCAAATGTATTCTATGAGGCCAGCATTACCCTGATACAAAGACATTACAAGAAAAGGAAACTACAGACCACTATCCCTGATGGAAAATTGTGGGAAAAGGCAGTCATCCACGGATTCTTGTCCTCTGCATAGTGACATAAGACTGGCTGTGAGCCTGGAACATTTCCTTACAGGAAAATAAGGAGCCCTTGCAGCTTGTGCTGGGCATATCTCTTTGGGTGTTTGGGAATATCTTTCCCTGTTGCAGGATTGGTGTATACTCCTTTGTTCTGCTTAAGCATGTGTGTCACTGGAGCCCAGGCTCACCCCTCACTTTTTATATTTCAGACCCCATGGAGAAGGGGTCAAGATTCTTCACTTGCAGTAGACAGTTTCCTTGCATCAGTTGTGAGGCAAAATCTGTTGGCCATGAAGGACACTTGCTTGCCATTTAAGCTGATATTTTTCTGCCTGTTCTTTACGTAAGTAAAGCATTGCTCCATCCAATGCCTGTGTAAGTTGTGCCTTTCTTGGCAATTTTATTGCAAGTTGGAAGACACATGCAAACCATCCAGGAGTCTGATGTCCTAGAACTGCTACTCATGGTGATAGGCAACAGACGTTATTTGCTTCACAATACTGGTACAAAAATCCTCAATAAAATACTAGCAAAGAGAATTCAACAGCATACCAAAAGAATTGTATGACTTGCCCAATTGAGATTATTCCTGAAATGCAAGGATAATCAAATATATGAAAATCAGTCACTATAATATACCACATTAGCAAAATGAAGAAAAAACCCATATGATCATCTTGATTGATGCAGAAAAAGCATTTCACAAAATTCAACACCCTTTCATGATAAAAAAAAAAAAAAATACTAAATGTTTAGAAAAAGAAGCAAACTACCATATAGAAAGGAAACTAATGAATAGAGAGAAACCAACCAAATATAAGAAGGCCATATATTTCAAAACAGCTAATATCATGCTCAATGGTAAAATACTGAAAACTTTTTCCTTAAGATTAACAAGACAAGGATGTCTGCTTTGCCACTTCTATTTAACATAGTGTGAAAATCCTAGACAGAGCAAATAGGCATAAATAAATAAGTGGCATCCAATTGGAAAGGTTGAAGTAAAATTATCTCCATTTATAGATGACATGATTGTGCATATAGAAAACCCTCAAGATTCCATTAAAAACCCTATCAGAATAAGTGAATTCAGCAAAGTTGCAGGATAAAGTATCAACACAAAATTCAGTTGATTTCTATACACAATCCAAAAAGGCAATTAAGAAAACAATTCTGTTTGTAATAGCATCAAAAAAGAATACTTAGAATAAACTTAACCTAGGAAACCTACAAAATGTAGGTGAAGGAAACTAAAGAAAATACAAGTGGGAAGACAGCCTTTGCTCATGAATTGGAGGGCTTAACATTTTTATGAGATCAATACTACCCTAAGTGATCTATAGATTTTTTTAAATTCTAATCAAAATCCCAATAGTTTTTTGTAAGAAATAGAAACATTCTTTCCAATTTGGTATGGGATATCAAGAGATGCCGAATAGCCAAAACAATCTTGAAAAACAAAGCTGGAGGTCTCACATTTTTAAATTTCAAAGCTGCAAAGCTATAAGAGTCAAAACAATGTGGTACTGGCATAATGACAGACATGTAAATCAATGGAATAGAATATAAACAGCCCAGAAATAAACCCTTGCATATATGTTCAAGTAATTTCTGACAAAGGTGCTAAGACTATTTAATGGGGAAAGAATAGTCTTTTCAACAATCAGTGTTGGGAAGCTGGATATCCACATGCAAAAGAATGAGACTGGGCACTACAATCTTATGCAATCTAATCATATACATTGAATCATG
Organism: Rhinopithecus bieti; assembly: GCF_001698545.2. Lineage (NCBI taxonomy): Eukaryota > Metazoa > Chordata > Mammalia > Primates > Cercopithecidae > Rhinopithecus > Rhinopithecus bieti. Next base: position 1,074,551 of record NW_016837625.1, on the reverse strand, counting down.
TACATGACCATTACTAATCATTAGAGATATGCAAATCAAAAACACCATGAGAAACCACGGTAGAGACCATGCGGTCTCTACCTTGCTGGCTTTGAAGAAGCAAGTTGCCATATTGTGAACTGCCTACTGGTGATGCAACAGGGACTGGGAGATAACCTCCGGATGATAGCTAATGAGCAACTATGGTCACTGGTCTGGCCACTTGCAAGGAACTGAATGCTGCTAAAGGCCATGTGAGTTTGCAAGGAGATTTTTCCTCAGATGAGACCACACTCCTGACACCTTGATTGCTGTCTTGCAGAGGACCTAGCTAAGTTGTACTCAAACTTCTGACCCACAGAAACCAAGATAATAAATGTGTTCTGAACTACTAAGTTTGTGGAAATATTGTTATGCTGTAACAGACAACTCATATATTGGAAAAGAATAATAACTGGGGCCTATATACTGAACTATTCCTAAAGCTCACACAGGGTTGGAAATTGAGCTTTCTCAGCTAGAGTAAAGAGACGATATTCTATGCTGAGGAAATTCAATAGAGAATCAAGAAAGGCCAGGACTTAGAAGCACAGCAAAATTAGCCCCAGAAAAATATTGGCTACTTTAAGCCTGAAATAAGCTTACAAACAAATCTTGAAAAAAAATGAAAGTAATATTTAAGTAATAAATTGCCTGCTAGAGAAAGTCCAAGGAATCTAAAGAAACATCATAAACTCGAGCACTCTAAAATGTAAAATTTACAATACTCATTATCCAATTAAAAAAATACTAGACATACAAAGAAGCAGGAAAACATAACCAATGATCAGGAGAAAAATCACTCAATAGAAACAGACCCATAAATAACAGAGTAATGGAACTAGCAGACAAGAATCGTAAAAGAGCTATTATAACTATCTAAAGGATATAAGAAGCATTAACATAACAAGGGGAGAAATAGAATATTTAAAAAGTATAACCAAATGGAAATTTTAAAGATGAAAAATGCAATAGAAAATAATATTTCAATAGATGGGATTGCAAGCAGAAGAAAAAATTCATAAACACATAGCAGATTTTATCAAAATGGATGCATACAGAGAAACAAAACACCCCTCAAAATCAGAGTCTCAGTCAAATATAGACTGTATTAAGTATGTGTATTGGGAGACAGTAGGGTATAGAATAATGACTGAAAAATTTTAAATTTGATGAAATGAGGGCAATGACTGAAATTTTTCTAATTTTATGAAAACTATAAACCTAGTTTCAAGAAACTCAACCACCAGCAGGATGGACACACACACACACACACACACCAACATCCTTCCACACAAAAAACACATACACAGCATAATCAGATTGCTAAAAACCAGCTATCTAAAATGTAGCCAGAGGAAAAAAGACACAGTATGTAAAGAGCAAGAAATATATTTAAAAAAAAAAAACCGGCTTCCTGTCATAAGTAATGCAAACCAGAAACCAATGGAACAACATCTTTAAGGCGCCAGGCCAGAATTAAATAGGCAATGAAAATATCATTTTAAAAAAAGGCAAATAAAAACTTTTTCAGACACACAAAACCTGGGAGAATTCATCATCAGTTGAGATTTTTGTGTTTTTTCATACACTGAGTACTCTGGGATTATATCCTGTTCATTTTGAACACTATGCAACCATAAAAAAGATATAGTCTTTTAAAAACATGATTCTGAAACAACAAACAACAGGATATTCATATTAAAAACAAGAACAACAATAAATTTTGATTACTCATACAATTCACCAAAACTAACTTGAAATATATCATATAAATAAACATAAATAACAAACTATATAAAAAGGACATGTAAGAGCATTAAGAAGTCAAACAAAAAAAGGGAGATATTTGAACGAACAATTCACAAGAGATGATATAAGATGGCCGATTCATAAAAATGCTTAACATAATTAATCATCTGAGAAATGCAAATTCAAATCACAATGAGATATCATTATTAGATCAGTTAAAATGCAACACCTAACAACATAAAATTTCAGTGGAGATGCAGAGCAACTGGAACTCTGATGTATTGTTGATGGGAGTGTCAAATTATCCACTCTGAAAGACCATTCTGGCTGTTTCTTATAGAGTTACACACACTTAGTATTTCACATATCAATTTCACTCCTAGGCATTACCAAAAAGAGTGTACTTCCTGGCCCGGCAGGGTGGCTCAGCCTGTAATCCCAGCACTTTGGGAGACTGAGGCGGGCGGATCACCAGGTCAGGAGAGCAAGACCATCCTGGCCAACATGGTAAAACCCAGTCTACTAAAAATACAAAAAATTAGCCGGGTAGGGTGGTGCACGCCTGTAATCCCAGCTACTCCAGAGGCTGAGGCAGGGGAATAGCTTGAACCCGGGAGGAAGAGGTTGCAGTGAGCCGAGATTGCATCACTGCACTCCAGCCTGGCGACAGAACGAGACTCCGTCTCAAAATAAAAACAAAAGTGTGTTTCCTCACAAAAGACATTAAAAATATTTGTGATAGCCCAAATCTGGAAACAACTCAAAGTTCATCAATTTGTGTAAATGGAATTTTGGTATAGATATACAATAGAATACTACTCAGCAATAAAATATGACATATTGGTAAGTGAAATAATATGGGTAAATATAAAAAATATGTTAAAGGAAATAAGTGAGCTGTAAAAGACTATAAATATGATTCCTGCATAATAGATGATTCCATGTATAAGAAATTCTAGAAAACACAACATTATAGCAAGTAAAAATGGATCTATCAGGGGTTGCCTGAGACTGGGGGAGAGGGAATTTAGAAAAACCTAAGAAACGACCGGGCGCGGTGGCTCACGCCAGCACTTTGGGAGGCCGAGGCGGGTGGATCACGAGGTCAGGAGATCGAGACCATCCTGGTTAACAGGGTGAAACCCCGTCTCTGCTAAAAATACAAAAAAGAAAGAAAAAAAAAATAGCCGGGCGTGGTGGCGGGTGCCTGTAGTCCCAGCTACTTGGGAGGCTGAGGCAGGAGAATGGCATGAACCTGGCAGGCAGAGCTTGCAGTGAGCCCAGATCGTGCCACTGCACTCCAGCCTGGGTGACACAGCGAGACTCCGTCTCAAAAAAAAAAAAAAAGGAAAAGAAAACCTAAGAAAGATTTTGAGATAATGTGTATGTTCTATAGCTTGATTTTGATGGTTTTTATGTTGATGTATACATCTGGAAAACTCATTAAACTGTATACTTTATATGAGTGCATTTTATTTTATAAAAATTATACCTCAGAGTTGATTTTAAAATTCAAAATTAGAGATAGAATAAAGAGTAAAAAAATAAGTATCATTACCCCATCAAACCTCCAATAAAATTAGAAAAGAAAACAATTATTCACAGACAACATAATTGTTACTTAGAAAATATAAGAGACTACACAAACTTCAAATTGGTGGTAATGTGACAATTAGTAAATCAATCAATATGTAATAATATTACACTAGTGATTGATTATAATGATGGTGGTGATGTCATCCATAATAGCAACAAAACTGTATGTCACCTACAAATAAAGATAATAAAATATGTACAAACATGTTAATGGAAAAAATTATAAATCTTTATTGAAAACTTAGAAAACATAGATGAAGCCCTAAATGGAGAAATACCTTATTTGTGTTTAAGAGCACAATATCATCATATAATAATTCTCCTCAAATTCAAAGACATTTCTATCAAAACTTCAGCAGAGTATATCATGGAATTTGATTCTTTTGTATGAATTTGATCATGAAATTCATACAAAAGAAATAGTTCAATAATTTGTTCTGGAACAATTGGCTCTCCATATGGAACAATAAGTAAAATTAGATCTTGCTTTACATGCACGCACACACGCATGCACACACACACACAATTTAGATAGATTAATGATTTAAATGTAAAAAATGCAAAATGGTAAAACTTTTTTAAGAAAGTTTAAGGAAATGTCTCATGACATCAAAGTTGGGAAATGGCTGGCATAAGTTGTACAAACCCTAAAGGAAAAGAGTAATAAGAATAATTTCATTAGAATTACATTTTCTCTATCACAAAAGATACCAAAAGGAAAGGCTTAAGGCAGTGTGTCCATAATTTAGAACATCACAATCTTTGAAAAAAGAGGAAGAAAAATAAGCCATATTTTCTGCCAAATTATTATCTCCTTTCAGAACACCCTTTCGAATTTCATACGGAACAATGGTAAAAGAAACTCCTCAGGATTACATCAATCAGAATATTTTTAGTTTTTATACTCATCTAATGATTGAGTTGTAATTTGTTCCTTCTCTGATTTTTGCCTCCTTCTACTTTCTTCTCACATGCTACCTTCATCTTTCTTCCCAGTCTGCATGATTTCCTTGCTCTTACTCTAGTCTTTCCTATCTGGTCCACAGCTGAAACAAAATGTCCTGTTTTGAACTGTATTGAACCTCAATGAAGGAATTTATTTCATGGAATTTTTACACTAAACAACTTTTCTGCATGGATAGCAGTCTTATGACTCTGACAATAACCATATCTTAATCTCTTAACTGCAGAAAAAGCTCGACATCTTCTCAGATCATATTAGAAAGTTTTTTAATGGCCGACTGTCACTGCTGTACCTCAGAGTCTTTCTCCAAGGCTCGAAATATCATTGCCCCAAGCAGACATACTATGTAGGCAATTATTAATATGCCTTTGTGGACTTTGGTGTTTACCCCTTATACCCTGGAATGTGGGTTAGAGTAATTTACATCACTTTATGTCCTCCCAAAAGAAACCCAATACAACAAAGCCAAACAAACTTTTCAGATAGGCAATGTGAATTCCCTCACGTTTATTAACATACCTTTAGACAACTATACAAAAGATACCAATTCCTAGTCATGGAAGCAGAAAAATGACTCCACTTTGCCTCTAACTATAAACCTCCTTATTCTTAAAAAGATGAGAAACTGCTATTTTTGTAGATAGAAAAATATTGGAGGGTCAAAGCTGGCCAAGTGGCTCACTTGTTTATTCAGCCTCCATAGACGAAATTTTATCATGGAGTTACATGTTGGAGTATGTCAACAAATATTTTTAAAAGAGTACATGTTAATGCTTTCATTTTCTGATAAAGTAGATTAAGTTAGACTACACTCTACTAGTTACTGGTGGTGTAAACTCAGGCCAGTTATGTATCCTCGCTTTGTGTATTAGTCTGTTTTCACACTGCTGTAAAGACACTATCTGCGACTCGGTAATTTATAAAGAAAGGAGGTTTAATAGACTCACAGTTCCACATGGCTGGGGAGGTCTCGGGAAACTTCCAATCATCCCAGAAAGGGAAGCACCTTCTTCACCAGGTGGTGGGAAAGCGAAAAAGGCCCAGGGGAAACTACCGTTTATAAAACCATCAGATCTCGTGAGAACTCCCTCACGATCACGAGAACAGTATAGGGGAAACTGCCCCCATGATCCAATCACCTTCCACTAGGTCCCTCCCACAACACCCGGGATTACAATTGAAGATGAGATTCAGGTGAGGACACAAAGCCTACCCATATCACTGTTTCAGATCATCACCTGTAAAATGGAGATTAAAAATAGCTACTTGATAGAGTTACTATAAAGATTGAATTAATATATTTGAATGCTTAGAGTAAGGGATAGCAAATAGAAAATGCCCAACAAATCTTAGCTAGCAGCCAAAGAATTGGTAGCGTTTGCAGCAGTAGCAATAGTAGTAGTAGCAGGAGAAGGAGGAGTATCCACTCTCCCTTCCAATACCTGCACCCCTTTGCCTTGCAAAGCTCGAGGCAGAAAGAACAAAATAGTTGTTGGTGTGATTAACAAGATTCTTCTCTTGAGGAGGTCAGGTTCTAACATTAAGAAAGGTGAACAGCCTGTGTGGGTTATGTGGCTCTGGGGCAATGCCTTGAGGCAGGGATTCCTGATTTGAAAGTAGTACTGCTCTCAACTCGACTCTGCCTCCTCACAGGTTCTTCCACTTTAGAGAATGGACTCTGCCTCCTCACAGCTTCTTCCACTTTAGAGAATGGACTCTGCCTCCTCACAGCTTCTTCCACTTTAGAGAATGGACTCTGCCTCCTCACAGCTTCTTCCACTTTAGAGAATGGACTCTGCCTCCTCACAGCTTCTTCCACTTTAGAGAATGGACTCTGCCTCCTCACAGCTTCTTCCACTTTAGAGAATGGACTCTGCCTCCTCACAGCTTCTTCCACTTTAGAGAATGGCCTCTGCCTCCTCACAGCTTCTTCCACTTTAGAGAATGGCCTCTGCCTCCTCACAGCTTCTTCCACTTTAGAGAATGGACTCTGCCTCCTCACAGCTTCTTCCACTTTAGAGAATGGGGCAAATCTCACCAGCACTGAGGTGAAGTTTCTTTCCCGGTGAGGACTTTAAGAGTGAAAACAACTGGTTTTATTTTGTATGTGATGTTCAGAACTTTAAGACATCATTACAAGAACAGGCACATTTTGCCGGGCGCAGTAGCTCATGCCTGTAATCCCAGCACTTTGGGAGGCTGAGGTGGGCGGATCACTTGAGGTCAGGAGTTCAAGACCAGCCTGGCCAATATGGTGAAACCCCGTCTCTACTAAAAATACAAAAATTAGCTGGGCGTGGTGGCAGGCGCCTGTAATCCCAGCTACTCAGGAGGCTGAGGCGAGAGAATCTCTTAAACCCAGGAGGTGGAGGTTGCAGTGAGCCGAGACTGGGCCACTGCACTCCAGCCTGGGTAACAAGAGTGAAACTCTGTCTCAAAAAAAAAAAAAAAAACCAACCAAGCACATTTTAACACCTGTAATCACAGCACTTTAGGAGGCTGAGGTGGGCGGATCACTTGAGACCAGCCTGGGCAACATGGTGAAACCCCATCTCTACTAAAAATACAAAAATTAGCCAGGCATTGTGGCCCATGCCTGTAATCCAGCTACTCGGGAGGCTGAGGCAGGAGAATTACTTAAACCCAAGAGGCAGAGGTTACAGAGAGCCAAGACTGTGCCACTTGACTCCAGCCTGAGCAAGAGAGTGAGACTTTGTTTCAAAAAAGAAGAAAAAAGAACATTTTAAAAGTATCTTTTCAATAACCAAAATGTACCCATAATAAATTATACAATTAAACATGTTATAGGCATAGTTATTGGTATACATTTTCAGTGTAAAATAATACATTTAATCAAACTGCCAGTCAATTCAGAATAACAGAAAACCAGTACAGCCTCACCTGCGCAGCCATTTTACTTTGAATTTCTACCAGAATAATAGTATGCTTTTATCTATTATCTTCTATGTCAAGGTTTAAACTAACAGTAGGTCTTGTAACTGAAAAAACAATAGATACCTGAGTTAAACCCCCATAGCGTATTTCTCAGGTTTCTCTGGCATCAATAAAACACTTTGAAGTAGGGAACAATCAAATACTAGGTAGGTGCAAAAGTAATTGCGGTTTTTGCCATTACTTTTAATGGCAAAATAACCCCCCAATTACTTTTGCACCAACCTAATACTTTCGGGAACCATTAGAAGAGCATTCAAAACAAAACAAAAGCATCTTTTCTGGCAATATTCTACAAAAAGGTCTTTGTTGATCTGTTGGGGCTAAGACTGTACCCTGGGAAAACACTCTAGCATTTGAGGGTTTACTTTTCAGTAGTCACACCATTAACCTAAGGCTGCTCCACACCACTCCTGTCAACAAAAACCAGGCCCCCACTCTAGTGAAGACTTTTCAAAGTAATCCTACTGCCAGACTGAAGATTCTGATGATTCAAACCCAGGGGACAGCTGGTCAGAAATAGATATTTTGAGCCTGTTGAAATGATCCTATCACCACTCACAGTTCCATCTGGAACCTTGAGAATGGCTAGTTCTACACACAGTCATCTCCCCATTATTACCACATCTCTCCAGTTCGTGTGGCCCAGCAACTTCAAGTCTGTGATTCACAATCCTTCTGCACACAGATTTTCCTGAACTGCTGCATTTTTGCTGTGATATTATCCAGCTCAACCTTCCTGGTCTACAGTCTCCCATGACTCTTTACCTGGCAATGATGTGGCTTGCCTCCTATAGCCAGTGAATCTCTTTATAGCTCTTTCAGGTTGGTGCAACAGTAATTGCCCTTTCAGACTACTCACTTATGCTCAATATCACACCAAGTGTCTGTGCTTAGCTGTGTTTTTCCCACCCTTCTCTACTTGCTGAAATACTCTTATAACCTTCCAGAAGTGGCTAACTTAGATTATCTGTGATACCTTCTCTGATCTTCTTTAATCAGAAATAAGGTTCTCTGCTAACTCGGTTATAGCACTTATTTGTACTAGATTAGAGTACAATCCCCTAAAGAAGATCTGGGTAGACTATCTTATTCAAGGCTTTATGCCTCCTTCAAATGCAGAACAGTGCTTTACATCCTCAATAAATGCTTCTTGGATGCAATTGAATAACTTACATATAATTCATATTATTGATGAGCTTTTATATTTTTCCCCTCTAGATTAAAATATTCAGAAGCAATATAAAATGTTGCAAAAATCGTGGGCTTCCGAGTTTTTCAGCATTGGGTTTGACCCTTGGCTCAGTCACAATCTATCTTGTGACCTTACATAGGTAACTTCTTTGAACCTCAGTTTTCTTATCTGTAGTGTAGATTTCATCATATCTGCCACACCCCAATCATTTTGGATTTAAGTTCCTGCATAGAATGCCTGAAACAAAATAATTTCTCAATAAACAGCTTTTATGACTTTTACAACTAGTAACAATTCTCTTTAGGCAGAAAGAGTCTTCATGGCATATTTTATGGTGACTTCTCCATAGTGTTTATTGAAAAAACTTTGTTGAGTGAATGAAAAATATGGTAATGCCTAAACTTGGAGCCTGAGTCTTGGCTAGAAGTTTCTGGGAATTAGTCTGTGAGAAACACAAATGGGTCATTTCCTCTTTTCTTGAATTTCAAGAAACTGAGTTTCTTCTTTTGTTAATTTGTCCTTTACTGCTGTGAACTAGGAATGGGATAGCTATATATTTTGAGTGTATGAACCTAGAGTGTATCACTAAAACACTCGAGGAAACTGATATGGTTTGGCTCTGTGTCTCTACCCAAATCTCATCTTGAATTGTACTCCCATAATTCCCACGTGTTGTGGGAGGGACCCAGTGGGAGATAATTAAATCATTCTCCCATACTGTTCTATTGGTGGTGAATAAGTCTCATGAGATCTTGATGGTTTTAAAAATGGTAGTTTTCCTGCATAAGCTCTCTCTTTTTGCCTGCTGCCATCCATGTAAGACATGACTTGCTCCTCCTTGCCTTCTGCCATGATTGTGAGGCCTCCCGAGCCATGTGTAACTGTAATTCCATTAAACCTCCTTTTCCCCAGTCTCAGGTATGTCTTTATATACTAATACAGAAATGTTGGCACTGTCCCAGGTTCCAGGTTTTCATTAACATGAGCAACTCTAAACTAGGACCAATCTTTATGGCCATTCCATACCATGTAGAAAGAGGCTACAGTGTCCCCATATTCAAATGACTGCCCTAGTAGCAAATTACTCTGGTGGAGCAAAGCAGAAGGACACTTCTGATTTGGCAGTGTTACCTGCATTGCAGTGCTAGGATACACTGGAGGGTGACATGAGTCAGCTTGTTGCACATGAAAGGTTCCACATGCTTTGTATGCTATGCACAAAGTTGGAACTCTAAGGAAAAAAATAACATGGTTATGCTTTTTATCTTGTAATAATAATAACAAAATGGAGAAAGAGGAGGAAGAAGAAAGAGGAGGAGGAGAAGAGGAGGAGGATTGAGAGGAGGTAGAAGAAGGAGGAGAAGGGGAAGAAGAAGAAGAGCAGGAGAGGGAGACAAAGAAGGAGGAGGAGGAGGAGGAGGGAAAAGGGAAGGAGAAGGGAAAGAGAAGGGGAAGGAGAAGGAGAAGAAGAATAAATGCCTTGTTGAGTGCTTGCTATGTGCCAGGTACTGCCTTAAACATTTTTCATGATGGAATCTCTGTTAATCGTCATAACACCCTATGAAACAATTAATTTGAATACCCTCCATTACAGATGAAGAAATGGAAGTTTAGATATATTAAGAAATTAGTCCAAGATCACAGAGCTATCATTATAGCTTTAGTGAATTTGAGACTCAAACTAATGTCTAGTTAGCTCTCAACGTACGTGTGCCCTTCACTGTTATTTATTCATCTATTAAATATTCATTAAGCACTTATTTATTATATGGTAATAAATGTTCTAGCGTGAACAATATAACCGTGGACAAAATAGACAAAAATTCCTACCCTCATGAAGCTTACATTCTAATGGGGGAATTCAAATAATAAACAAATGTTCACATAAGGAAAATAGAATGTCAGATGATGAATAATGCTCTGGAGAAAAGTGGAACCAAGAAGGGAGATGGGAGATGTGGGGCTGGGGCTGCCATTTTAAAAGGGGTAAATGGGGTTGTAATGGAATACTGCACTGACAAGATAAAAGCTGAGCAAAAACCTAAAATGTTGAGAGAGGGAGCTAGGGGGATCTGAGGATAAGCTTTCAAGGCCATGTAAGCAGCAAGTGAACAGGCCCACAAGCTGCAATAGTTTTAATTTGTTTTAACCTGTGTGAAAAATAAGGGAGCTGGAGTAGTTGGAGCAGATTTAGTGCAAGAAGAATAGGTATTCTTGAAAATCAGGGTGCAGTTTTGAAGGAGAGAAGGCATGGATACTATATGATCAAACACACTAGGTAGCACATATGGGATCTGTGGAAGAAATTCATATGAAAAATAAATGTACAGAGAATATCTGTGGTTTACTTCCAAGGAGTTGAACTAGGAGTAGGAAGAAAGGATAGGATGTAGCTTATACTTTTCATTTGATACATTTCTGTACTTACAATTTTTATACCAAGCACGTATTTCAATTTTAAAGTGTTTAAATAAAGGAATGAATATTCACATAAATGTGTGTAAGTACATGCACAGGGATATTTGTTGCTGTTTATAATAACAATTAATTGGGAGCTGCTTTTTAAAAATGGACTATCCATATGAGGAGATATAAAGATAATGGTAAAGTGATCTACATATTTACTTTGAAAGGAGTATATGAGCTAGGACTCAAAACACTGGAGTGTGGGCCAGGCGTGGTAGCTCATGCCTGTAATCTGAGCACTTTGGGAGGCTGAGGTGGGAGGATCACTTAAGTCCAGGAGTTAGGTACTAACCTGGGGAACACAGTGAGACCTTGTTTCTACAAAAAATAAATAAAATTAACCAGGCATGGTGTCATGCGCCTGTGGTCCCAATTACTCAGGAGGCTGAGGTGGGAGGATCATTTGAGCCCTGGAGTTCGAGGCCGCAGTAAGCTGCGATATTGCCACTGCACTCCAGCCTGGGTAACAGAGCACAACCCTGTCTCAAAAACAAAACAAAACAGAACACTAAAGTGTGAAGTTTGTATAAGTAAGTAAATGTGCCAATTTATTTATGTGTCAGTGTAGAAATTTCCTTTGAAAAGTTATTCATACAATAATAACAGAACACACTGGAAACTTTATTATTATGGAATTAGGTTCATAATGGAGCAAATGCTGAACTATTAAGCAGTCATTTGAGAATACTGCACAGATCTATAGTTAGCATAACAATGCATGAAATATACTTTAAATGGAATAAAAGCAGGCTTTAGAATTGTAGGCATGGAATGATTCCATTTTTGTGAAGAGAATCTAGAAAGTAAGCTCCGTGTAAGGAGAGGCTTTTTTTCAATGCTATATTCCTTACACCTAGTTTCTAGTGCTTGGAAAACACAAAATGAATATCTGTTGAATGTTGAAACAGTAAATAAAAGTGTGCTTCCACGCACAAAATTACAAAGCAAAAAGTCCTATCTCAATATGTTAACAAAATGTTTTGATGTTTTTTTCACAATTATCTGTATTTCCTTATTTTTAAAATTAACATGTAACAAAAATATTACTCTCACTTATGTTTATTTAAAGGTTATAAGTTTCAAGGCTAAGAGTTTAGAAAATATCCATTATCAGGAATAGCTATAACTCATTACCTATGTAGGACTCAGAGGGTTGAAAGCGCACTCAACAGCACCATCTGCTATAATTGTGTGGCCACAGAAGCTTTTGCAAGAGGTTGATAAGGGGAGATGGAACAAATAAAAGTTAAAAATAAAGCAGAGTTGCTAAGCCTCAAAAATTTGCAGGGTGCTATTGTTCTAGAAGAAACACAGGGAGAAGATGACCATATCATTTGGGAATTTGACATGTGCCATTAGTCTTGATTTAGCTTTATTTAGATGCTGTGCTTGCAAATTGGATAGCCGTCCTTTGTGGACTAAACAGAATTCCCCAGGTGTGGGTGTGATTTGCATATGATTTACTCAATTATGAATTTTCTGTTGAAAAGTGATGGCTTTATTAAAATAGGAAGAACTGAATGTGGACTTGTCGGTCTGCCTGAGCAGGAATAAGGCAGAGACTACATTTCCACTGGGGCCAGCAAGGAAGAACAGTTGGAGCTGGGCCAAAGTTAGTTGGCAGTTTTTTCCGGAAAGTTAAAAAAATAAAAGTCCAGAGATAACCAACTTCAGCAAGAGGCTATAGGGACATCTTTTCTTAGGTTTCAGGCTTATGCAAGAAATTTTTTTTTAAATGTTTGCTGGCCTTTTGTAATTACCACGACACGAAGGGCAATGAACTAAAGTTATATGAGTCCCAAGATTTGGGAGAATGTTTCTTTTTTCTTTTTTTTTTTTTTTACTGTGTCAAATGTATACATTTAATTGACTTTGTCATATCGCCATATTTGATCCTTTTCATTCTTCTAACATTTTATTTTAGCCAAATTATTTTTTATTCTTCATGTATGCCTTTGCTGGTATTGTTTTACCTTGTTTTTTAAAAAAATCTTTTAGCTTTCTTTGCCTTATTTACCAATCAAATTATTATTTTTTATTTTATATAAAATTTTTATCTTACCATATTATCTTGCTAATATGTCCTCTTAGATAATTTTATTCTTCTATCAAAATGTAATCTCAGCATCCCATTTACCAGCATGATGTATGGTCACATTTCCTTTATTTATTTATTTATTTATTTGGGACAAGGTCTCCTTCTGTTGCCCAGGCTGGAGTGCAGTGGAGTGATCTTGGCTCACTGCAACCTCTGCCTCCCAGGTTCAAGCAATCCTCCCACGTCTGCCTCTTGAGTAGCTGAGACAACAGGTATGCACCACTACACCTGGCTAATTTTTGTATTTTTTTTGTAGAGATGGGGTTTCACCATATTGTCCAGGCTGGTCTCGAACTCCTGAGCTCAAGCAATCCACCCACCCCAGCCTCTCAAAGTACTGGGATTACAGGCATGAGCCACCACACCCAGCCCACATTTCCTTTAAATGTGCCCATTAAATCACTCGAATCCCACCTGTGCCTTCTCTCCTGTAATACCCAGAAGTCTCAGGATGCTTGATCTTTATCTCATTCAGGAGCTTGGTCCCTGATTCCCATTCCCAGTCACTGCTATATGCATCCAAGGTGCTCCATGTCAAATCTGGCTGGGGCTCCCAATTTACAATGTTTGAATACACAGCTCCTTCACCTGAAGGACCAGGTGAAGTTCTACTATTCACTACATCACCCAGAACAACTTGTGCAGATAATGGCTGTTGCCTACCCAAAAGCCATTCCCCTTTCCTATTCTCTTGCTAGTATGTAATCCTACCCGATAGGGAAAAATGGGAAATATATTGGGGCTTCAGGAAAAGATTTTTCTTAGTAAGAAGAAGTGCATGGGAGGAAAAGCAACTTTCCATACATATTGAATGTGGTCACATCTCCAAGTGATGCCTGGAACTACTGCCACCATCATGAGACAATGAGGGGAGATGTTGTCCACATGCTGAGAATGGTGAGAGAAAAGACTGGAAGGATCTGGCTTCATTGCTGCATATTAGTTTGCTGAACCAAATCTGGAACCACTGTGCCTCTGAGCTTCTCATGGAAAGTAATACTTACTACTTAAGCCAATTTTAGCTGGGTCATTCATAGCCAAAAGCATCCTAACTGGGACATACTGTCTCTATGGGAAGGTTCACAATTGCAGGGATCAACCGCTAACCACAGCTCTTTCCCAACCTCATCGTGATTTTATTTACGGGCCTCAATCGCATTTTACTGCTACTTAGATAAGCCACCATAATTCTCCCTAACAAGTTTCAGTAGCTGTCAATCACTGATAGGAGTCAGATTCTTGTTCCTCACCTCCCACCAAATGTTTGTATTCATGCAAATTTGCCTACAAATTCCTAAGCAACTGTCAAGTTCATTGTCTTGGTCCATTTTGTATTGCTGTACAGGAATACCCAAGGATAGGTAATTGATAAATAAAAAGGGACTATTTGGCTCACAGTCCTCATGGCTGAATAAGTTTGAGATTGGGCATCTGCATCTGGTGAAGGCCTCAGGCTGTTTCTACTCATGGAGGAAGGTTAAGGGAAACTGACTTGTGCAGAAATCACATGTCTACAAAGAAAGGAAGCAAGAGAGAGAGAGAGGTGAGGTGCCAGGCTCTTTTTAACAGCCAGCTGTCATGGAAACTAATAGAGTGAGAACTCACTCGCCCCGGAGGGAGGGTATTAATCTGTTCATGAGGGATTCACCCCCGACCCAAACACCTTCCATGGTGCCCCACCTCCAACACTGGGGATCAAATTTAAACAAGAGATTTGGTGGGGACAAACAAACCATATCCAAACTACAGCACTCATTATGTCAGATTTTCTTACAGAATAAAAATGCGAAATTTCTCCTCACTATGCATCTGCTACACAATAACTTTCTCCCTAATTATAGAAGTAAAGTTTGTTCATATAAAGAACTAGAAAATATAAAAAGATGAAAAGACAAGAATTTCAATATACCATGCAGAAACATGTTCATTTCGGTATTTTTCTTTTGAATCTTGTACAACTGAGATCATACTGCATCTACTATTTTGTATCCTGATTTATTCACTTAACATTATATTGTTTGTCATTTTGCATTACTATTCTTCAAAAATCACGATGTTTAATTTTGGAAAATATCCTATTATGAGGATGTACCCAAATATATTTAATCAATTCTATTATATAAAAAGAAGATATATAATGTAGATGTTAAATCTATGGGTTCTGGAACCAAAATCCCAACTCTAATTTTTATTAGATTTGTGACCTTCAGCAAGTCTCTTAACCTTTTGGAGGCTTGGGTTTCTCATTTCCAAAATGGGTATAATAATAACACCTACCTGCTAGGCTTGTTGTGAGAAACAAGAGAGCTTAGTAGGATCTGGTACAAAGTTAATATTCAATAAAGATTTGTTATTGTTATTATTATTATAAAAAATGTTAGGTTATTTTCGATTTTCTCAAATGTAAATAGGACATCCACGTCTCAAAACAT
The DNA here is from genome assembly GCF_001698545.2 of Rhinopithecus bieti. Lineage (NCBI taxonomy): Eukaryota > Metazoa > Chordata > Mammalia > Primates > Cercopithecidae > Rhinopithecus > Rhinopithecus bieti. Next base: position 1,059,078 of record NW_016837625.1, on the reverse strand, counting down.
CCTTGAACATACATCACTTTTGCATCTCTGATTAATTTTGGAATCATTTCCTAGAAAGGGAATTCTTGGTTAAAGCCTATTTGATTTTGAGAATTTATCAGATTTTATAAAGATGAAAAGAAAATTCAAGCCTCAAGGGGCAAGAGTGAAAAGAATACATTCCCTGAGCAAGAAAAGTATTTTCCTACTCACCGTCCCAACATTGTAGGGCAGGTTCACCCATTTCCTTAAAAGTTGAGCTTTCTGTCCTTAAATTGAAGTGAAGAAATTCATCCATAGGTCAAAATTAGCTCTTAACATAATAATGGGTCTGTTTTGGGCACTACTCAGATGGCATGCTGGAACGGTATTTTCTTTTTCAGTTACAGATTCTCACTTTCCTTTTTGAAAAGAAATGTGATTAAGCAGAAATCCATGCTCTTTTATTTATACAATTATTACAAACTCATGGGAGCACAAGAAGTGGCTAAGAGGGTCCTTTCTGGAGGGACCCTCATTGTAGCTCCCCAGGTATAATTTTAATGAGCAATTAAGGAGTCTCATCAATCAATTGTCAATTTCCTCAGATATACTTTTCATTCATTCTACATTCTGATTGAATTTGTTAGCATATCTTTAGCTGCCTGTTTGCCACTACTTCTAAGAAAGGCCACAGTCTCTGTCCTGAATTCTTAGTTACTGATCCATGAACACTCGATCCATGATGGCAGACAATGAGAAAATAATGAAAGGAAGAATGCACCTTCTGTCTTTCCTGCTCAGAAAATCCCTTCACTAGACTCACTTCTCATACCTAATCCTTTGAATCTTTAGATTGAATATAAACGTTGTTTTGGGTTCAGTTTAATGGCATAAGAGCCATTAAGAAATACTCCACTAACTTCCAGCAATTTGAAGTCTAGATTCTGCGACAGACTGCTATGTTTTAAAATGCACCCTTCCTGAAAGGACGCTCTGTAACTTACATCTGTGCTGCTTGCTTCTGCTGCCCTCCTGTGGCTTCCTGGGGTCCTAACAACCTGTGCAGCCTTTTGTCCAGCTGCCTGGTCTCACCCTTTGTCATCTGTTTTCTCTGCTGTTTATTCTCCTCTTTACCCTCATCTGTGATAGCTGTAGGAATTCAGGCCCTCAGTGACTCATCCAGATTCATGGCTCCAATTTGCCCCCAGGATTGCAATGTTATGCTCTGCTAGACTCTATTTCCTTCCAGCACTGGTGCTCCTCATGTGTGACTAAATGCTCTTTCTTCTTTGATAGGAAATGCATATTCTAAGTAATGGTGCATTCAGTTAAGTGATTATTTGTTTAAAAACTATATTCTCAATCCTAGTTTATAATATGCCACTTTATCAGGCGCCAATGATCAGGCTGGGCACATCTGTTAGCAAAGTTTGGCTTGTTCACTGTGTGTATTACAGACATTTGCAGGGAGACTTTTCACAGGAGCCTTTGTCTTTTAGTTTTTACTTTTCTCACCAAGCAGTCAAATGTGCCTTTTCTTAGTTCAGCGAGTCTTGTAAAGTTTCATCTATAATCTAAGGAAGACTTCTAATTCAGAGTAATTTGCCAAGATGAACTACCTGATCTGCTTTAAGAGAAATTAATCATTTCCCTTTTCCTGGAACTTTCTCAAGTTTTGAGGAATGATTTTGTCTCCTTTCTGCGTGGAAACATTCTTTTAAAATTAAAATTTTAAAATATTTGTGAGTTATGATTCCAAAACAATAGTAAGTGGGGTAAGACTGAGGTCTAGGATTAAGAACAGTCATCTACTCATTGTCTCTTAACACATCAGGACTTTTTAGAGAATGCAGGTAAATGATACTAGGTCCTGGATATATGATAAATACTAGTGATTTATTTATTTAACTAATTATTATTATTTTGAGACAGAGTATCGCTCTGTCACCCAGGCTATAATGCAGTGGTACGATCTCGGCTCTCTGTTGCCTCTGCCTCCCTGCTTCAAGTGGCTGTCATGCTTCAGCCTCCCAAGTAACTGGGATTATGGGTGCCCGCCATGACATCTGGCTAATTTTTTTTTTTTTTTTTTTTGGTAGAGACGGGTTTTCGCCATGTTGACCAGGCTGGTCTTGAACTCCTGACCTCAGGTGATCTACCTGTCTCGGCCTCCCAAAGTGCTGGGATTACAGGCATGAGCCACCGCCCCCAGCCTACACTAATCATTTAGATATTAGGATGAGTATGACCTCTAGTGCTCCCTACCTCTGTGACCAGGTCACTCAACCTCACAGCATCTCAGTTTATTCATCTTTAAGATCGAGATTATATTACATATTTTGCAGGGTTGTTATGACAAACAGATGTGACATTTTACACACTGTAAATCAACATATTAATATAAAATATTATTATTTATGCCCTTTTTGGGGGAGAAATATAGGAATACAGCATCAAAACAGCCAACCAACAAAGATGCTTCTCTAATGGGCCCTTTATAAAACTTAACTAGTAGCAGATAGTTCAGAAAAAAATAAATTATATTCTAAAGATAGGTTCTTCTATTGACCTATCTTAAATATGAGAACTTTTTTTCTTTATTTCTTCTAAAAAAAAAAAAAAAAAACAAGATACATGTGCAGAACATGCAGGTTTGTTACATAGGTATACGTGTGCCATAGTGGTTTGCTGCACCTATTGACCTGTCCTCTAAATTCCCTCCCCTCACCCCCCACCCCTCCACAGACTCTGTTGTGTGTTGTTTTCCCACCTCTTTGGGGTCCAATTGTGTTCTCCAATTGTTCAAAACTCCCCACTATGAGTGGAGGAACATTCGTGTTGTTTCTGTTCCCCTGTTTGGTTTTAGTTGCTTTGGGGGGGAAGATTGGGGCTTTCCCGCCTTCCCATCCATTTGTCCCCTGGCCAAAGGAAAATATGATTTCTCATTTCCTTTTATGGGCTGGGAATAAGGCTGCATAGTATTCCGTGATGTATATGTATCACACTTCCTTTATCCAGTCTATCATTAATCGGCATTTGGGTTGGTTCCATGTCTTTACTACTGTAAATAGTGCTGCAATAAACATACATCTTTATAGTAGAATGAATCATATTCCTTTGGGTATATACCCAGTAATAGGATTGCTGGGTCAAATGGTATTTCTGGTTCTAGATCCTTGAGTAATTGGCATACTGTCTTCCACAATGAGAAGACAGAAAATATGAGAACATTTGTAGCATATATAATTTACAGTTTCTACTATTAAAGCAAAACCTCCAAGCACAGATAGACCTTAGGTTGTAATTCATAAAACAATGAACTTGCATTTGGGGGAGAAAATAAGACAATTCCAAACTTAGTTAGATATTGTCATAAGTGATTCTGGCCAGTTCCTGAGACCAGTCAATTTTAAGGCACAAGATTGACCTGAAACAGTCAGAATGGTCACCTTACAAGAGAAATAGAGGAAACATGGCAGAAAATGCACTAGCATCATTAACAAATTCCTCTATGTGACTTCAAAGGCACACTCAGGGAAGGCTACCCCCGCTGAGGAATTGCTTTCCCAAGTCCTGTTCCTGCTGGCTTCAATGTGGGGCCACCTCATTTCATCAGCCTTCATTCTGCACAGCTGCCAACCATTACTTATTCCCTTGGATCTTAGGAAGTCTTAACTGCCATTTTAAGAGTCAGATTCTATAATGGTTTAACTGAAACACTGCAGTTATTTTTCACACAATGATCTATGTCAGATAAATGTTTAAAATAAGTAGAACTCCTTTTTATTTAAAATTTTTGATTTAGGAAGTATTTGTATAGGTTTGTTACATGGGTCTATTGAGTGATGCTGAGGTTTGGGCTTCTAATGTTCTTGATACCCAAGTAGTGAACATAGTACCCAATGGGCAGGTTTTCAACACGTGTTCCCCTTCCTCCCCCTCTGCTTTTTGGAATCCTCAGTCTTTATTGTTCGCATCTTTGTGTCTGTGTCTACCCAATGTTTAGCTCTGTCTTTGAAGTGAGAACATGTGGTATTTGGTTTTCTGTTTCTGTGTTAATTCACGTAGAATAACGTCCTCCAGCTGCATTTATGTTGCCGCAAGGATATGATATCATTCTTTGTTATGGCTGAGTTGTATTCCATGGTGTATATGTACCACATTTTCTTTATCCAATCCACTATTCATAGGCACCTAGTAGAGCTCCCTTTTAAAACCAAACCCCACATGGAATTCCAATTTATAAAAGAGTTCAGAGAGGGAGCTACTTCACTTGAAGGAGGAGTTGGGAAAGTATCTAAAATGTCTGAGATCCTCTCTCGCCCCTTCTTCCAATCCTCTGGCAGTGGCTCCCCAGCCACCTCCAAAGATCTTTAAGACTCTAGGTAGCACAAGGTGAAAAAAAGTAATCTATGCCAATATGACAATTGATTTTCTACATAAGAAACTAGAACAAAGTTCTAAAATAATTTAAAGGATTAGCTAGCAATGAAAGAAACCAGATCAGTCTCTGGAGAGAAGATTCCCGAGAAGAGGAGCAAGGGAACTGTCTGGAATCATGGTCGTGTTCTGTATCTTGACAGGGGTATGGGTCATACAGGTGTAAGCTGTTGTCGAAACTAAAGTGTACAGTTAGGATCTATGATCTCACCATACATAACATAAAATAAAATAACTGAAGGCCAGATCCAGCTGAAGTCTTGTTGGTCTCCGGATAAATACTGACTCATATTCACTGAACTAAAAAGATGCCCTGTGACTTGAGTTTGTTTCATCTATAGAGATCAAGCACATGTTTACAGAGCATCACCTATTTTGGGCTATAATTCCAAATTAAGTAACACAATTCAATGACATTAGCTCAAGGGTTGCAAGATATATCATTGTTCAACTTATAGTCCCAATTTATATCTGATGGTGATGCAGAAAGAACAAACTGCCGGTATTAAATGGATCAATACTTCGTACTATAATCAAGAGAATAAGTACTGTAATACCATGGAGACCATTCCCAGAAAGATGACTCCTTAAAACAGCTGAGTTTCAGGTTAAAGTGTTAATTCTCAGCTGGAACTAAGAGTTAAGAATTTCATCCCAAAACAGTGGCTCATATAGTTTTTGATTCTTTACACACCTTCATGAATGTGATCAAATCTAAAGAGTTTCCCTTTAGATGTGTGTGCATGCATACACAAATGCACATGCACACTCTGCAAATGTTGCAGGCATATTCAGAGGCTAATACTGCCCGAAGCCTATCCATGAATTCCAGGGAAAGAATCTGCACTCGAAATCTTTTCTCAGCTGCAGAATATCTCATTTGAGAATAATCACTACAGTGTGGTAGAATAATCAACAATTCCGCGGGGGCAATGAGTTAATGCTGTATTCCTGAGGTAGTTGGGTTTTTTTCTTGTTGAGAAATTAGTTTTCTTCAAATTGGCTCACATCTATTAAAATAATATCTAAGATATGTGCAGCATTGTTTCGTTTTCAGAGCACTGGCATATAATGCCATACCACTTACTTCATCCACTGAATTAAAATTTATGTAATAGACATCCACTGAATTAAAATTTAAAGTCATGTGTCTCACTCAGCAGTTCTAGAAGGTTTCAACTTCATTTATGGATAAGAAAACTCAAGTACAGAGATAACCAAGATGAGCTGGCTAGTCAGCACCAGACTGAAAAAGACTGAATCCCTGCTCCAGCAACAGCCCCTTTCTTTTGGCTATGTTGCCAACCAAATGTTTTAAATAAGTAAGTAGCAACAACAACAATAATGATAGTTATTCACTCTGGACCGAGAATTTGGAGCCAGAATTTTAAATATGGGTTTACACTAAATGATAATCTTTAAAGATAATATGAGCATATTCTTTATCATCTAGCAATTGTCATAAACTGAGATTGCTACTTCCTTCTCATTGTCCAAGCTTATATTTGTGCCTGCCGCTGTGTTTGTACTGTCTGAAAGCCAAATAATTTCATGGCAGCCCACAAAAAAGAAAGCTTTCCAGAAGTTGAAATAGGGAAATGTAATGAGAGATCTATATTCACAGAGCACATAGTAGTTTGGGAAATATGCTCAATGAATGCTGATGTTGATTAAATACTTAGTTTCAAAAATATCTTTCTTCTAGAACACCAATTTGGCAGGAAATGTTATAATAAATATAAAGAAATTCTGCTTCCATATCTAGAAATAAATGGAGTTAATTCCCACTTAATGCAGATTTCATTTTTCTAAAAATACTAGCCTTAATACTAATCTTCAGTAATTAACTAAAATTGTTTCGTAAAAATGTCTTGCTTATAGGATTTTCACAAATTATAAGGTCCAACTTACTAACCTAAACTATCAAACAAAATTTTGAAGTTTGAAGTTTCATTTTGTGTAGCATACCTATGTGAGCAAGTCTTTTCTGTATTGGAAAGAGAAGCTAAAATGCTGCAGGGCATAGAATCTGACATAAACCCTCATCATTTTAATGTTAAATTCAGCATCAGTTGATTTAGTGTCAGCAAACAACATTATCTGTCATGTTAACTTAATACTATTCACCTAAACTATGTTTTTATTTGATTCATGTATTTGTTTTGATTTAAATCTGTTATTTAATAAAACTTCACAAGTATAAAGAGCTTATTTCTAGGGTTAGGTCTAAATATTTTAATACTATTACAATAAAAGCAAATCGTTATTGGTGAAATTCATGAGAACATTTTTCCTTTGAAAGGGACCTACATATTACTCAAGTTTGAGAAACCCTGGTCCAGATTAGCATTGATTAATTCATCAGTATTCTTGAGATACATTTTTGCCACATCATTATCCAATTTCTCAAGCTTATCCACAAGGAGATCATGACAAATTTTGTCAATTATCCTAATGAAATCAATACTTTTGGTGCCTATGATGTTTTGTTTAGTGATGCTATAAAAAATAATAAACTTTGGAATGGAGTTAGTGGGTCACTTATTCATCTGGAGACTCAATGAAAGCCACATTTGTCTCATCTGATCCACTCTGAAACACATTCATCACTGTAGAGGAGATGGACTTCAAAATGGGACTTAAGAAGCTTTGGTTTCATGTGGCAAGCTTTGGGACTATGGAGTTCCTTCACTTCACTTTGGACAAGAAAGGACTCTAGGGGACATAGAAAGTCTCAACCCTGGGCTACAGGTTTCATCTCCCTCTATCTCCCACTCTTTTGTACATGGAGTGGTGTCATCTCTATAGTGGCTCCAGATCTGCTTGTATCTCAATCACTAACTGCAAGTAACCACGGTGTCCTTTCTCCTTCTGGAAAGGACCATTCCAGGTCCTGAGAGAGAGCTTCTATTCTAGGTCCAAAGTCCAATTCCTGCCAGTCTCTAGATGCTGACCACATAAAATCTCATCTGTTTTCTGGTGTCCTTCGAGGCGGCACATCACCATCTAAGCAGCCACTGATGGCTGCGTATTCTTTTTATTTATTTATTTATTTATTTA
>NW_016837625.1:992283-1051249 GCF_001698545.2 Rhinopithecus bieti | reverse complement strand
TAGTATGCTTTAAGATCTAGGGCACATGCCCAAAACGTGCAGGTTTGTTACATATGTATACTTGTGCCATGTTGGTGTGCTGCACCCATCAACTCGTCAGCACCCATCAATTCATCATTTATATCAGGTATATCTCCCAATGCAATCCCTCCCCCCTCCCCTCTCCCCATGATAGGCCCCGGTGTGTGATGTTCCCCTTCCCGAGTCCAAGTGATCTCATTGTTCAGTTCCCACCTATGAGTGAGAACATGCGGTGTTTGGTTTTCTGTTCTTGTGATAGTTTGCTAAGAATGAACCGACCTGCGGATCCTAATTCTGCCCGGCTCCAGTGCCAACTTGTGCCACCCTGTGGCTGCTCTAAACCCTACAACTAACAGAATCTTCATACAAATTTATCTCTAATGTCTGTAAGGTCTGTGAGAGGAGGAAACTTGTTTCTTTTGTTCACGTTTCTATTTTGAAAATTTAGCATGGTATGCAACATTTAGTAGGCTTTCAATAAATGCTCATTCAATGAATGAATGAAAGCCTTAGAACACCCCCTAACCTACCAATTAAACAAGTACTTGAAGCATATATCTTTGGCTTCAGAACATAAATAATTTTTTTTTTTTTTTTTTTTTTTTTTTTTTTGAGACAGAGTCTCGCTCTGTCGCCCAGGCTGGAGCGCAGTGGCCGGACCTCAGCTCACTGCAAGCTCCACCCCCCGGGTTTACGCCATTCTCCTGCCTCAGCCTCCCGAGTAGCTGGGACTACAGGCGCCCACCACCTCGCCCGGCTAGATTTTGTATTTTTTAGTAGAGACGGGGTTTCACCGTGTTAGCCAGGAGGGTCTCGATCTCCTGACCTCGTGATCCGCCCGTCTCGGCCTCCCAAAGTGCTGGGATTACAGGCGTGAGCCACCGCGCCCGGCCATAAATAATTTTTTTAAAAAATCCCAGGTTACTTCATTTGTGTGGTCTCCAGATCCAGTAGCTCTTTCCTTGTGGACATTCTAGCTTTTAAAGGACTCAAACAAAAGGCTCTCCTTGCACCTTTCTCAATCATGCAGTGGAAGGACGTGCATAACCCCAGAGCCTGGAAGTCAGCACCCCTTCTCCTTCAAGAGATTAAAGAGAGAGAGTTCCAGCTGTCCAAATAGTAGAGGCAGAGACTTCTCCTTTACCTCGAGAACTAGAAGAGATTTTCTTTATTCTCTCGGAAGTCTAGAAGTCCAATGGGGAAACAAAATAGGATTATACAATTGATTTCTAGGAAGATGTCTGTGGTTACAGTAACCACACTGCTTGCTTCACTTTGCTTCAACAGAAAGACCCCTGGGTGACACCTGAGCAAAATGTATCCATCTATTCAGGCAATCCTATTTTTACCTTTGCTTAAGAATGTATCAGTAATATTTCTCATTTTAATGTTCATTTCAAATAAATTTTCCAAGTAAAAGCCTGTGATTACGACCTAACTCTCAAATTTCTACTATAAACTCAGATTATACTCCAGGAACCCAGGACCTTCTCACACCAGAAAAGGCTGACTTATGGCCACAAGGCCATGTTATCATTAAATAATGACATATTTGAAGCTAGGTGGCCAAGCTATAAATAGAATGATTAATAATACCTAGCCAACATCTCATCTTAAAATCAAAATTATGTCAATTTTTTTGAATCTCATGTGCCAATATGAGATTATATTTTCAAAGAAGGCTACAGAAATATTCCTGGTCCCACATGCCACCACTCAACAAGCAGGGAGTCTATTTCCCCTCCCCTTGAAATTGGGTTGGCGTTCGTGACTGTCTGCCTAAAGAAATAGAATCTGGTGGAAGCAATACTGCCTTCTTCCAAGGTAAGGTTAGGAGAGTTTCTTTCACCTGGTTCTCTCTCCTGGGATGTTCACCCTTGAAATTCAGGGATGATGTTGTGAGGAAACCCAGATCACATGGAGAGGCCGTGTGTCGGTGTCCTGCAGACTGGGCCTGCAGAAGTCTCAACTGACAGCATTACTACCAGACATATGAGCATTCAGGTGACTCCCGCCCCTGGTCTTCAAGCCACCCCCACTGGAAGGGGAGTGGAGCAGAAATGAATGATTCCCACCATATCCTGCCTAAACTGAAGCTTTATGAGCAAAATAAATATTGCAGTTGCTTTAGGCGACTAGGTTTGGGCTATTTGTTATGCAACAATAGAAAACTGAAATAATCAAATGAGGTGCTCTCACTCAATCCTCATAATCACTGAATATTTTAGAATCCACATATAAGTGAGAGATTAGTATTAATAATTTCATATTGCCAGTGTATAAATAGGCACTGTGCTAAGACATGGAAATGCATTAGTGAACACAGCAGACATGGTTCCTGTCTTTATCAAGCTTACATGGCAGACTGACTGTATTCATTTCTTTATAACCATAAACTATAAGCCAGCAAGGGCACTGCTGAACCTCACTATACATAGAAAGACACAGGATCACGCTTTCTCCAGACATGTCTTAATCATAACATTCTCCATCAGAAAAAAATCAAATCATGTGTTTCTCTTGGCTTCACATGTAGTGTAAATGTGTATGTGACAACTGGTCATATTCTTGCATTAGAATTTCACAGACTGAGTCAAGTTTTTCTAAGGTTTGTTTTTGTTTCAGCTTTAATGGGATATAGTTGACAAATAGAAATTGTATGTCTAAGTTGCAAAAGTTAATGTTTATATATATATAAACATACATACATACACACACATATATACACACACACACACATATATATATATAAACAACTATCAAGCTAGTTACCATATCCATCACCTTACATAGCTGGTTTTTGTGTGTGTGGTGAAAACACTTAAGATCTAGCCCTGTAGCAAATATCAAATATATAATACAGTATTGTTTTCTATAGTCACGATTTCTACAGTCATGATAGTCTGTACATCAGTTCTCCAGAACTTATTCCTCTGTCTAATTTAAACTTTGTACCCTTTGACCAACATTTCTCCATTTCTACCATCCTCTGATCCCTGTCAACTACCATTCTACTCTCAGCTTCTATGAGTCTGAATATTTTAGATTTCACATAGAAGTGAGATCATGCAGGATTTGTATTTGTGTGTTTGGCTTATTATACTTAGCACAAAGTCCCCCAGGTTTATCCATGTTGTCACAAATGGCATATTTTCTTCCTTTTTAAGGTTGAATAGTATTCCATTGTATGTATATACCACATTTTCTTTATTTATGTATCCACTGATGGACATTTAAGTTGTTTCCATATATTGGATATTGTGAATAATACCCCCAGTGAACATGGAAGTGCAGATATCTCTTCAAGATACTGATTTCCTTTGGATATATATGCCTGGAAGTGGAGTTCCTGGATTATATGGTAGTTCTATTTTTAATTCTTTGAGAAACTTCCATACTGTTTTATATATGGCTGTACCAATTTACGTTCCTACCAACAGTGTATAAGTTTCCCTTTTCTTCACATCCTCACCAACACTTGTTATCTTTTACCTTCCAAATCACCCTTCTAGCAGGTGAGAGGTGGTACATCATTGTGGTTTCGATTTGCGTTTCTCTGATGATTAGTGATGTTGAATACCTTTTCATATGCATATTAGCTGTTTCAAGATCTTTCATTAAGTCTACGATGTGGTCCAAGGTTGATGGGCCTATCACTAGGAAAATAAAGGGATTTGGGTCCTGGGCAGGCAGAACTGCCCCTGGATGGCAGCAGAGTGGAGCTGAAGCCAGATCACAGTACTGTTTTAGGGTTTGCAGTCTGGTTGAGTTCAGTGGTCTTTTTACCAGGGGCAAGAAAAAGCATAGCTGCACCCAGCCACGAGGGTGCAGGTCTGCATCCTCAAAGTGGTCCTCCTCAGTCCTGGACTCCACTGGGGTTTTACAACCCCTTACCTGTATCCCAAAGCTCCCCAAAATTTTCTGAGAATGGATGATCCTGTTCTCAGAGGCCACTGAGCCCTCTCCAAGACATTCAAACTAATAGGTCTGGATTTGTAGTGCCCTGTGTCTTGGAGTTTTTGGTTTGTTAGTAGATAGAGCCAAATCAGAAGTTTTCCTATAATCAAAATTAAGCCAGGAAAACCCAAAAGACTGTTCTACCCTCATCTGAATTAGCAGTGTAACTGGGGACAGAGAACATAGACAAATTCTAAGGATGGTTTCAGAAAATGGGCCAGTGAAAGTCAAGGCCCAGAGAAGCAAACTTAAGACTTCTAAGTGATCACCTGAAACCTGCCCCACAAATCTATCAAAAATTTTCTCTGCTCCTGCTGTCCTACCCCTAAATGTAGGTGACTGCATTGTTTCCATTCCAGTGTGCTTTCTTTAAGTAGTCACACTCACAGCATGCTGGGCTTCACATCAAAGCAAGTCCCATTGCATACTTGATTAACACATTAGTTCCCAAACCAGCTAACTCAACTAACATCCTGCATCCTGTCCTCTTCTGCAGTGGAGGTGGCATGGGTAATTTTGGATAATTATGCTGTTGATTTCTCCATCTCACCACTCAAGTTTAATGTATATCCTCTGTCTAGTTATGGTCTTGGCTCCTACCTACTGCCTCTATCCTTGCAATGCACAGTTGACCTGATTCTAAGACCAATTTCATCCAGACATTGCTCCTACCTGACACATCCCCACCCTGCAGAGACAATGGAGATGTCAAACTTATTCAATGAGCTCTCAACACTAAGGAAAGGGACAAAGTAAAATAACATGTATTAATCAATTGCAGAATATTGCTGAGGGCACACTGGACTAAACATTTTTTTCCAGTTTTTTTTTTTCCAATTGTTTGGACTAAACTTTTATAATTTCTTGCATTTCAACGTCATTTACTGGAAATGAAATTGTGAATGCTTAAAATCAACATGAGTAACATCAACCTAGTTTTGAAAAGCATGATGAATCTAGCAAGAACTCCCTGCAAGTATTTTTTACGTTCTTTCACTTTAGAAAGGTAAGATCATTCAACTAACTATAGTTTATCTTTAATGTTTTAGAACTCTTCAAGTTTTGGGCTCACATATTTTCCAGTGTATTTATGATTATCTCAGGTATCAAGGGTCATTAACATATTGGCTGTGACTTTGAGGTCTAGGCATTGGAAGTTATACTTCCCCCATTAACAACATCACACAATCTCAAATGGCAACTTCTGAATCTTGGTTTTAGATGATTGTGGCAATCTGGGTTTCATTACTAAAGGGAGATAAGATGACAGATTGGGCTGATTCTCACTATCTTGGAATAATAGCCTTAAATATTTGGAAAATGTGAGCACAAAAATATTTAAGGATTTGAAGACTGTAGGTTATTTTCTATCTGGAAGAGAAAGTGCAGAAGATTATCGCCCAAACAATTTTGATATTGGGTTTTATCTTTCTGCAACAAGCAGACCATGGTTGACAGAATCTTCTTGCTACCATTTATGATGAGACTGTGGAATTACTCAAATCTCTAGCATCTCTCATTTATTTTTAGCTTCATGTTTAGTTAGTAACAGTGGAATCTAAGTGCCAACATGTTTTTAGCAGATACTATCCAGATCTGCCAGTGATTTAAACTGCTCATGACCATGTAGAGATACAATACAGGAAAAGTAATGAAAAGGAGTTTTTAGTGAGGGAATGTTGAAGAAAGCTTCACAGGTTAGAGTTCAACTTCAACTATAAATGTCAATTTATTGTAACTTTTCTCTTCTTGCTTATAGTATTCATGCCTGAAAAACTGAAACAGGAAAGGAAATCATTTTGGATTATCTATTTCAAGGAGGAATATTTTATTTTAGTTTTTTAAATTGATAAATAAAAATTGCATGTTATGTACAACATGATGTTTTGAGATATGCATACATTTTTGTTCAATTGAGTTAATTAACATATGTATTACCTCACATACTTATCATTTTTGTGATAAGAACACAAAACCTACTCTTTCATTAATTTTCAAAATACAATATATTGTTATTAACTATAGCCACCAACAATAGCTCTCTTGAAGTTATTCCTCCTATCTAACTAAAATTGTGTATCTTTTGACTAACATCTCCCAACCCATCACCCAGCACCTTATAACTAACACTCTACTCTCTACTTCTTTAAGTTCGAATTTATTAGATTCCACAATAGCTCTCTTGAAGTTATTCCTCCTATCTAACTAAAATTGTGTATCTTTTGACCAACATCTCCCAACCCATCACCTAGCACCTCATAACTAACACTCTACTCTCTACTTCTTTAAGTTCGAATTTATTAGATTCCACATAGATGTGAGATTATGTGGTGTTTGTCTTTCTGTGCCTGGCTTATTTCATGCAGCATAATGTCCTTTAGGTTATTGCAAATGACAGTATTTTCTTCTTTTAAGGCTGAATAGTATTCTATTGTGTTTATGTACCATATTTTTTAATCCATTCATCTACTGATGAACATTTAGGATTTCATATCTTGGTTATTGTGAATAATGTTGTAGTGAGCATGGAAGTGCACATATCTCTTCAACATATATGTCCTTAAATGTGAAGTAAATCTCTTGTAGGCAGTATGTTTGTTTTGAGTTTTTTAAATCTATTCAGCCACTCTTTGTCCTTTGATTGGAGAATTTAGTCCATTTACATTCAAGGTAATTGTTGATAGGCAAGAACTTATTATTGCCATTTTGTTAATCATTTGCTGATGGTTTTGTAGGTCCTTTGTTTCTCTCTGTTTTCCACTGTGATTAGCTAATTTTCTCAGCTGGTATGCTTTTATTCCTTTTTGTGTATCTATTATAGGTTTTTACTTTGTGATTACCATGAGACTTAATATAAAACATCTTATAGTTATAACAGGCTATTTTAAGCTGTTTACAACTTAACTTTGATTACATACAAAAGTCACATTAGGAGGGGCTTCAAGATGGCTAACAAGAGGCATCTGGCACCCACCTCAGCCACAAAGAAGAACCAACTTAGTGAGTAGATAATCACACTTCAAATAAATTGTCTAAGAGAGAACACTGGAATTCAACAGAGAAGGGAGAGGACACGCCTAAGGCAAGGAAGGAGAGGGAAGCGAGGCAGCCTGCTTGGCCAGGATCAGCTGGGAGCCTAGAGAGGTTATCCAATGCAGGGAAAAGTGAGAGTTCCCCAGGGGCCTATATTCCCACTACAGACTCCTGCAATCTTAGCCATGGGTGAGCACCTCCACCCTCTGGCATGAGACTAAAGCAGGGAGCTGCCTGGAGATCACACAATGGTATTGCTCCAGAAAGGAAGGTTACACTGGGTCCCACACACCTCCTGAATCCTAAACAGCTACAACACAGTTCCATTTTGAGAGCCAGCCCCCATCATACTTTATTCTCCCTGGAGCCCAATAGCTCCTGCAGCTCCACAATAATGAGCATCTTTGCATTGAGCCCCATTGACATCCCCAGCCTGCAGCTTCCTCCACTGCTGGCTGCTGCCACCAGGGCCAAAGTGAAAGCCACTGGCAGCAATAGCACTGCCCCCAGCAGTGGAGCTGCTATGCATTTTCACACATCCTGAGAACAGGTTCCACCACCACTGCTGGCTGCTGTTGCCATGTGACAAAGTGTATCCCAATGAAGTGATCACACCACCTCCAACAGCGGGGTTGCTGTGCATTTATAAGCACTCTAAGGACAAACTGCCCCACCCACAGCAACTGCCCCTGCTAGCTGCCATCACCATGGCCAAAGCATAAGCCACTGGCAGCAACACCACTGCTCCCAGCAGCAGCTGGCCATGCATTTACAAGTGCCATGAGGACAGGTTCCCTGGCTGACAGCTGTCACCTGGAGCAGAAGCCACCTACCGATGGCTTCCGCCACTGAAAGCAATGCTATACTCCCTGGCAACAGAGCTGCAGCACAGTTGCTGCTACCCCCATCAAAGCTCTCTGCTTGGAGCCTGGGAATCATTCTGCCCCTAACCATAATAGCCAGCTTCTGTATGCACCACTGGGACACACAACGATAGGCCCACTCAGCCTGGCTTCACTACCACCAGTGCTCAATCACACCATCCAGGGGCCTGGAGATCAGCCTACCCCACCTATGACTATTTGCACCTGAGCACTCCTCTGGGAGCCTGAAGAGAAGCCCACCCAGCTTGCAGCTATCACCAGCTGACACCTACCCACATGCACCACTTGGGCCTGTGTATGGTCCCAGCCGGCCAGTCACAGACACCAATACCAGTTCGAACCTCTCGGGAGCCAAAGGGTTATCCCACCATTGCTACTTCCATTGGCCACACCACACCTGCCGTCCAGGGGCCTTGGAACCTGCCCACCTGCTCTGTCGCCACCCCTTGACACTGCTGGTACTCAAGCAAGTTGCTTGGAGGCCCAAGAATCAGCCCACTTGGACACACTAACACTGGTGCTGACACACACAACCCTGGGACCCAAAGAGAGGTATAGTCAGCCTATTGCTGCCACCACTGAAGCCCAGGGATGGCCTACCTGACATCCCTGTCCCCAACATAACTTCACCACAGCCTCCACTAACCATTACACACTAAGCCACTGAGGAAACCACACATACCTCTGATGTTGCTTACAGCCAAAGAAATTGCATGGAAACTACACTACTGTAAGCACCCAGAATTAAAGCCTAAGTTCCCTACTCAGCCAAATCCATAGATACATTATAAGGAAAAAGTTATCCCCTAAAAATCAAATTTAAAGTATTAGAAGAAATGACTGTTACACCACCTGCACAAATATCAATATTAAAACACAAAAAATCATGAAAAAGCAGGGAAATATGACAACTCTAAAAGGAACACAATAATTATCTAGCAAGAGATCCCAGTGAAAAGGAAATTTGTGAAATTCTAGAAGAAGAGTTCAAAATATTAAAGCAGCTTAGTGAGATACAAGATGTCAGGTCCAGGGTCAGGTTCTAGCACATGCTGAGGTCGAAAGGGAGTGATGGGTGGATGAGTGGCAGACAGCTGAAAGAACACTTGGGGGGCTGTAGGTAGGTGTAATATGGCTTTATTCTGTAGCTCTCTTACACTGTCTGTCTCTGTCTCAGCTGCCTGCTCCAGCCACTCCCATGCACTGCTGCATGGCAGGCTCTCCCTTCAAGGTCAATGGCTTAACTCTTTCTTTGGGCACAAGCAAGTCAAACTGTGTCCTGGCTCTCCACTGTCTGTCTGCAAGACGAACAACCCTGGATTTCTCTCTTTCACTGGGCACAAGCATGCCTGTACAGTATCAGCAGGGCAATTATACCTTTTACAGACAATAATGGCTCTGAGCAAGTGATGAGCCTTCCCATGTTATGGCTACGTGGCTGTGATTATATAACAAGTGGAGTTATATGCCTGTGCTACAAACTCACTGACTCATGCAGGATGTTTACTTTGGCCTATCTTTGACCAAAGAACATCCATTACCTTATACAAGAGAACACAGCTAAACTATACAAAGAAATCAGAAAAACAAATCAGAATATGAATGAGAAGTCTGCCAAAGAAGATAGATATGATTTAAAAAACAAAACTGAAATCCTGAAACTGAATAATTCACTGAATGAAATAAAAATACATTAAGAAAGCTTCAACAAAATACTAAATCAAGCAGAAGAAAGAATTTCAGAACTTGAAGATAGGTCTTTTGAAATAACCCAGTCAGACAAAAATTTAAAAAAAAAATAAACAAAGCCTATGTGACTTATAGGTCACCATTAAACAACGAAATAGTCAAATTTCTAGTGTCCCAGAGGGTGAACAGGGAAACAAAGGGATAGAGAACATATTTAATAAAACACTAGCAGGAAAGTCCCCAAGTCTAGTAAGAAATTTATACATTCAGATACAGGAAACTCAGAGATCCCCAAAAAGATACAATTAAAAATGAATGTCTTCTCCACAGCACATTATAGTCAAACTGTTAAAAGTAACAGACAAAAACAGACTTGTAAAACCAGCAAGAGAAATGCATCTAGCCAAATATAAAGGGGAACTTCCTTCAGACTAATAGTGGATTTCTCAGCTGAAATTTCACAGGCCAGGAGAGAGTGGGATGATATATTCAAAGTGTGGAAAGAAGTAAACTGCCAACCAAGGATACTATACCCAGAAATATTATCCTTCATAAATGATGGAGAAATAGTCTTTTCTAGACAAGCAAAAGCTGAGGGAATTAGTCACCACTAGAATGGCCCTGTAAGAAATGCCTAAGAAAGTCCTACACTTGGAAGCAAAAGGATAACTCTATCATGAAAACACATGAAAGTATAGACCCACTGGTAAAGCAAACACACAAATATGAAAGAGAAAGGACTCAATTATTACCACTACAGAAAAACTGCCAAACCACAATGATAAGCAATAGCAAAGTAAGGTGACTACAGTTAACAACAATGTATGCTTATTTTAAAATATCTAGAAGAGAGTGAAATGTTCCTAGCACACAGATATGACACATATTTGTGGCAATAGATCCCCTAAATACCCTTATCAATTAAGAAAAATAATGAGAAGAGCTGAAATTTGTAGTCAGCAACACTAGAGGAAATTTTCTTCCTTTTTCTGTTCATAAATAGACTAAGCTCTTGAATGCCCCACTTGCATCTATTCATCACTGTGGAATGATTTCAAAAGAAAAAGTTATGTTATATCTTTTTTCTAACCTCAAAAAAGGTTGTACTTTTACTCTATACTTTTACTCCAACCCATCTCCATCTTATATTTTCATGTCACAATTTATATCTTTTATATTGTGTATCATTTACCAAAGTATTTTAGCTTTTAAAAAACTATTAAATTACTTTAAAATTATTTTTAATAGTTTTGATTTTCAACCTTTATACTAAAGATGCAAATGAATCTTACAGTATTAAAATATTCTGAATTTAATAATATACTTTTTTTTTTGAGATGGAGTCTCCCTCTGTCACCCAGGCTGGAGTGCAGTGGCACCATCATCTCAGCTCACTGCAACCTTTGCCTCCCAGGTTCAAGCAATTCTCCTCCCTCAGCCTCCTGAGTAACTGACTAACAGGCGTGTGCCACCACACCTGGCTAATTTTTTGTATTTTTCTTTAGTAGAGATGGGATTTCACCATGTTAGCGAGGATGATCTCAATCTCCTGACCTCGTGATCTGCTGCCTTGGCCTTCCAAAGTGCTGAGATTACAGGCATGAGCCACCGCGCCTGGCCCAATAATATACTTACTTTTATCAGTGAGTTTTATACTTTCACATGCTTTTGTGTTACTAATTGGTGTCCTTTTCTTTCAGTTTAAAGAACTCCTTTTAACATTTCTTGTAAAGAAAGGCCTGGTTTAATGAACTCCCTTTGTTAGTCTGGGAACATCTTGATTTCTTCTTCATTTTTAAGGGACAGCTTTATCAGGTATAGTTTTCTTGGTTGAAGGTGTCATTCTTTAGCACTTTGAATATATAATTCCTCTCTTCTGACCTGTCAGTTTTTGCTGAGGAATCCACTGCTAGTCTTATTGGAATTCCTTCATATGTTATTTGCTTATTTTCCTTTGCTGCTTTCAGGCTCCTCTCTTTGTCTTTCACATTTGACTATTTGTTTATAATGGGCTTATATCTTGCAATAATAATTTCTAAAAAGACAAAATTCTGTTTTCAATAGACTGTCTTTTAAGAGACAGACTTCCCTCAGTTATGAATGGAGACCACACATACTAGACCTCGGAAATTTCTGTTGAATTGGTCAGTTCTCAGTTTTTGTGTGGTTTGGGTTTGAATTGAATCTGATTGCAGACCTTTGACCTTCCTGTATTTGGATATTTATATTCTTCTCCAGATTCAGAAAGTTTTCTGCTATTATTTCTTTAATAAGCTTCTACCTCTTTGTTCTGTCTTCTCCTTTACGAACCCCTATAACCCAAACATTTTCTCTTTTGATGCTGTTCCATAATTTCTGTATGTTTTCTTCATTCCTTTTGATTCTTTTTTCTTCTGTCTTTATTTTCCAAATAACCTGTTTTAAAGTTCACACTTTCTTCTGTTTTATCAATTCCGCTGTTGATGCCCTTTATTGCATCAACAATCCAAAATCTGACTTTTTAAATGATTTCAATCTCCTTATTAAATTTATCATTTTGGTCATTTATTGCTTTCCTGATTTTGTTATACTACCTATCTGTATTTTTATAAAATTCACTGAGCTTTCTTGAAACAATTATTTTGAATTATTTGTCAGGCAGTTTTTATATTTTCATTTCGAGGTTATTGTGTTTCTTTGTTGGTGCTGTATCCTTGGTTTTTTCATGTTTCTTGTTGCTTTGTGTTGATGTCTGTGCATTTGAAGAAGAAGGCACTTTTTGCAGTCTTTTCAGACAGGCTATGTCCAAGAATGCACTTCACCAGTCAGCTCATCCAGATATCCTCTGCAGGATGCCTGGCATGGTCTGTGGGTGAGCTTGCTACTAAAGTCCTTAAACAGGCTGGCCCAGTGCCTGGGTCAGCAGGTAGGTGGGCTTGGTACCTGATCTGGGTCCACTGGTACAGTCTAGCAGCCTGAGGAGTTGACCTGGTGCCTCAGTCTGTAGGGATGAACCTGGCACTGACATCTACTGTGATGGGCCTGGAACCTGAATCTGCTGGAGTATAAAGTTGCAGGGGCTAGCCTAGAGGGCCACAGGGACTAGCCTGACATTGGGCAGACCTGGAGCTTATGTCTATAAGTGCTGGCCTCATGCCCAAGGCCAGGGGTGTTGACCTGGTACTAGGGAAAGTTCAAAGTGTGGGACTGTGTGGGACAACCTGAATCTGGGCTGGTCTGAAACCTTTGGTGGAGCTGGAGCCTGGGGCTGTGGGGGCTGGCCTGTAAGGAGAAATATTTTTAATAGCCAAAGGGTTTGTATCTTGCATTATTAATTTCTAAAAAGACAAAATTCTGTTTTCAATTGCTAAGCACTCCTCTGCTCCTAAGAGACAGTCTTCCCTCAGTATAAATGGAGGCCACACATACCAGACCTCAGAAAATTCTTAGCAATGATCAGTTCTCAGGAAATCTGGATAAGCTGAGTTTCCCAGGCTAGAGCGTCCTGAGCAATTAAATCTGCATTACTGAATGTAAAAGCTTTCACTTGAGGTACCCATTCCCGCCATCCCTTATGTGATATCCTACGTTTAAATCAGACCACCTAAATTGAGTAAAAATGTAACCAGCAGTCATCAACATAGTTGAAATATAAAGCCAAAACTGAATAGTCCAAGAGATATTCACTGTTTATATTATCTGATTCCTCATGGTGTTACATGTGCATAAGTACAAGTCCTGAAGAAAGGAACAGAAGGCCAGAATGAACATCTGGAAAAATGCATGAAAAATCTGCAGTCCATTCACCTTCTAATTTCATTTCTGTTCTTTGCACCCACCCATTCTGGTTCTATAGCACTACATAGGTTTATAGAAGACAGTCATTATCTTGCTCTGCAACATTAACTCATGTAGTGAGATTGCAGGAGATTATAAAACTTGAATAAAAGGAAGCCAATCCAATATATATATTTTTTACTTGAATGAATATTTTAATGTAACTGAGAGCAAAAAAGCTCTCTTCCTCTCTCTTTTTCTTACCTCTCACCATCAAGGAAGACTTAGAAAATGCTATTGTAATTATAGCTTACATTCTATAATTTCTTGATACCCTGGAGTATATAGAAAATGAAAAGATAATGTTTTACCTTGACAGACTGAAATGGAAAAACCTTCTGTTGATGGGATCTCTCTGGAATGTAATGATTTGTGTGATTGCAATCACAGAGCAGGCTAAAATACCATATGAATTCTCCAACGTCTTCCTTCTGTCAAGGAAGGAACATTTCCATGAAACCACCTTTATAGCCTAGAATGGGTGCCTGCTATCCAAAAAGAACTCTAAATGACAATTAAGTAACCAGTAACTTTGTCTAAATGTAGAGCAATTCGAACCATTTTTAAAGTTTTGAAAGATTGTTCTAACCTTCCCTTTCCTTTGCCAAGATTAGATGGAATCAAGAAAATAAGCACCTTGGAGAGGAATAAGCCTGAAGATTTGGTGAAGTCTCCTTAGAGACATAGATGAGTCACGACTATTTTCAAAATTAAAATACATCTGTACCTTCAGAGCAATTTTTAAAATTTTAATTATTATAATTAACTGGGGAAAATGGGATGCCATAATCACAGAATAGCTCCACTGTAAAAAAAAAAAAAAAAAAAAAAAAAAAAAAAAAAAACAATAACAACAACAAAAACCCAACTAACCCAAAGCATCAGGTGTGGAGTTGAACTAATCCCATTTGTTTGTGTGGAGTTCACCATCCTAACATACACATGCAAGGTTCATCATTACTTTTTATTTTTCTCTACTTTATTTCTTATTCCCACTTTCATTCTCTGTACTACATGGTTACCTCTTTCAATGTGCTTGATATGTGCCCTGTTGTATGACTAGATACTTATAAGTACACATTTTGTATGTGTGTATTAACTTACAAAATGGCACTGTGATATAGACGGTATTCTGTTTCTTACTTGTGAGACAACATTATGCCTTTAAGATTTACCCATGTTGTTCTATGTGCATCAAATGTGTTGCTTCTGTGGTGTGCATCTGCCATTTTCTCTTCATGATTTCACAGTGTAACCTCCAACTCCTCACTGTAACAAGAGACATGATGATGAATATCCTTTTATAGTCTTTTTATGAGTCTATAGAAAGACTATAAAAGAATTTCCTTAGGATATAAATCCAGGAGTGAAATTCCATTGTCATATATACATTCTTAATTTTGCTGAGTACTTTAGTACCTACTCTTGCTTTCTAGGACAACCAAGTCAGTTTACTCTTTCACCAACAGTACATGAGAGTTTCTGTTTCCCTACCTTCTCATTAATATTTGATAGTGCCTTTCTAGTTTTTGATAATTTAATGGTCATAAAGTGGCATATTGTTTTAAAATGTTGAGATTTTGGTATATCCTTTTGCAGGAAAGTTGAATACATTTTTGTTTGTGTGAGGTTAGTTGCATTATATTAGGTAAGAACATGCTGTTTCTTCAAAATTTGAGAATGAGGAAGAGAATGTGCATGGATGCTGATAAGGGTGTCAAGACAGACATGGTGGATGCTCAGTGTAGAGTCTGTTTTGTGAGCCCTTCCAATGATTCTGTGAGCTATTCATACCCTTTAATAAACCTCTTACTGCTCAAAATAGAGGGAATTCTGTTGTTGTCAACTAAAAAGACTGGCCCGTGTGGTAATTGGTACCATAAATGGTTGAAAATCTTCAAGGAGTAAAATGGGAATGTAAGATTGCCTATTCAGATAGGTTAAGTTTGAATACAGTAAAGATCTGATTCTTATTATAAGACAGGTCCCTGCAGGATTTTATCAGTGGGATTTTATTTTCCATATACATTTTAATGGATTTGATAAAAGCCTCAAAAATACTCTTGGATTTATTATTAAAATGACATTGAATTTATAGAACGATCTTGGGATAATTCACATCGTTACAATATACAGTATGGCTCTCTATTTAGGCTTTCTTATATGTCCTACAATAATGTTTTAAATTTTGTCTATAAAAGTTCTGTGGATTTTTTTAAGATTATTTCCATTTCTGGGTGCTGTTCATTCCTCTTCTAGTACAGTAACAACTCTGCTTTGATATCGAGGAATTATGAAACATTTTAATGTTAACCATTATAACCACATNAAATACTCTTGGATTTATTATTAAAATGACATTGAATTTATAGAACGATCTTGGGATAATTCACATCGTTACAATATACAGTATGGCTCTCTATTTAGGCTTTCTTATATGTCCTACAATAATGTTTTTAAATTTTGTCTATAAAAGTTCTGTGGATTTTTTTAAGATTATTTCCATTTCTGGGTGCTGTTCATTCCTCTTCTAGTACAGTAACAACTCTGCTTTGATATCGAGGAAATTATGAAACATTTTAATGTTAACCATTATAACCACATTATATAACCAGTATAAAATAGAAAAAGAATGGCAGAAGAAAAATAAAGTGTTTACTTTCTATAAATATGTACCTCAGATTTCTTAAAATGCTCTTACGGATAATGCATTTTTTTTTTTTTTTTTTTTTTTTTGAGACAGAGTCTCGCTCTGTCGCCCAGGCTGGAGTGCAGTGGCCGGACCTCAGCTCACTGCAAGCTCCGCCTCCCGGGTTCACGCCATTCTCCTGCCTCAGCCTCCTGAGTAGCTGGGACTACAGGCGCCCGCCACCGCGCCCGGCTAATTTTTTGTATTTTTAGTAGAGACGGGGTTTCACTGTGGTCTCGATCTCCTGACCTTGTGATCCGCCCGCCTCGGCCTCCCAAAGTGCTGGGATTACAGGCGTGAGCCACCGCGCCCGGCGGATAATGCATTTCTACTGCATTTTCTAGTTAATTATTGCTGGTGTAAAGAAACAGCATGGGCTAAGAAAACTCACTACACTCTCTTATTAGTTCTAACAGATTTTTAGTTGATGAAACTTTTTCAAATGTAAATGATCTTATTGTTTTCATTTCATTTTACTTTCTCCACTTCCAATCTTTAACCTCTTATTTATTGCCATATTTCACTGGCTAGGATTCCAACACAATGTTGATCAGGATCGAAGGTAGAGAAGTCTATTCTTGTCCCCAGCCTTAAAGAGAATGCATAAAGGGAATGCACAATAATCTTAAGAAATACTAAAGACTACACAATCTTGCCTCCCATTTGCTACCCCAGCCTCCTCTCTGAGGGCTGCCCATCCCTGTACTCCAACACTCTTCTTTTTTGCAACTGTCTTTCTCAGTTGTAATTACTTGTTCTTGGAGTGTGGAACAGCGGGAGAGGCAGGGGAGGTGGGGGAGTCCAGGGCCAACTCAATTGTTTGCACTTATTTTATTCCTCCCCATTTCCCCTGGGCTCAAACACTGCCTTTGTGTTACTCACACTGATCTAGGTTTCTCATTTTGTCTCAAGTTGTAACAGAGAAGGCAAGATAAACTCAGGGCCCTCCTTCTTTTTTAAAAGTTAATTAATTAATTTCATTTATTTATTCATTTATTTATTTATTTTTGAGATAGAGTCTTGCTCTCTCACCAGGCTGGAGTGTAGTGGCGGGTTCTCAGCTCACTGCAACCTCCGCCTCTCAGGGCCCTCCTTCTACACCCATACTTCCTCCATCTGTGACCCCCTGCCCTTTCCTCTCCTAGGCTATCATTTCAGCTGGAATCTGGGAACCAGCCAACTGCTGTCTCCTCAGAGACTTTTTAGTTTTTCCAGTATCTTCTTAGATGTACCATTTTCCCTCTCACTTCTGTGGTGTCTTCAGGATTGACTTTAGAATAGGGATCCAGAACTTCCATCAATTAACATCTTAAATTTTTGCTGTCTGTTGTCTAAAAATGAAAACAGCAGAGACAAAATGTGATTGACAATTTGTCAATGCCACAAACTATATAGCCAAACTTTAAAACACTATCTATGAAATACTGTGAGAGCTGGTCTAAGACTAGAAAGGAGACTGAAAGATGGCTCATGGCTTCATACACCTTGAGTCAAAAAGAGATTTCCTTAGTATCACAGTCCTGAAAGACATTGATATGGTTTGGCTGTGTCCCCATCCAAATCTCATCTTGAATTGTAGCTCCCATAATTCTCACGTGTTGTGGGAGGGACCTGGGGGAGATAATTGAATCATGGGAATGGATCTTTCGCATATTGTTCTTGTGATAGTGAATAAGTCTCATGAGATCTGATGATTTTATAAAGGGGAGTTCCCCAACACAAGCCCTTTTGCCTGCCACCATGTAAGATGTGACTTTGCTCCTCATTTGCCTTCTGCCATGATGGTGAAGTCCCCAGCCATGTGGAACTGTGAGTCAATTAAATCTCTTTTATTTATAAATTACCCAGTCTTGGGCATGTATTTATTAGCAGCATGAGAACAGACTAATACATATTCTGTTCCTTTGCTTAGAATGAGAATAGCAGAGAAGGTGATTTCAGCTGAAAAAGTAGTTGCACTGATATTCCATATGTCTAATATACGATTATTATTATTCTATAAAGGCTAGAGATTATGAGATAAGGAAAGAAAAAGAGGGAGAGTGGCAATGGCATAGAAAATCTGTGGCCGGAGATTGTTGAGATGAAGTAAGAAAAAGAGGGAGGGTAGCACAGTGTAGAAAACCTGTGGCCACAGATCCTTGCTCTCAAATAGCAAAAACTGGGAGGGACATACTCTCAAGGAAAGGAAACTGCAGAATTTATGACATGGTATTTAAGCAAACCCAAAGCAAAGCTTCAGGCAGTTCATCATGCCTCTTGCTTGTTCCCTACACTGTTCTCTAACATGAAATTGTACTTCTTAAAGAAAAGTACTGATATTGGACCTGTCCATAAATATTTGGATATAGGTGGAGAGGAGGAAAGGAACATAAATAAAAGAATAGTTCATTATCTCAAAACAAGTACAAGGCCTCACGTGGTGGCTCACACCTGTAATCCCAGCACTTTAGGAGGCCGAGATGGGCGGATCACCTGAGGTCAGGAGTTTCAGACCAGCCTGACCAACGTGATGAAACCCCGTCTCTACTAAGAAAATACAAGAAGTTAGCCCAGCATGGTGGCATATGCCTGTAATCCCAGCTACTTGGGAGGCTGAGGCAGGGGAATCGCGTGAACCTGGGAGGTGGAGGTTGCAGTGAGCCGAGATCATGCCATTGCACTCCAGCCTGGGCAACAAGAGCGAAACTCCTTCTCAAACAAACAAAAAACAGCAACAACAAAAAAGCAAGTACAAACAACATTAT
The DNA here is from genome assembly GCF_001698545.2 of Rhinopithecus bieti. Classification (NCBI taxonomy): domain Eukaryota; kingdom Metazoa; phylum Chordata; class Mammalia; order Primates; family Cercopithecidae; genus Rhinopithecus; species Rhinopithecus bieti. The sequence continues at coordinate 1,032,413 of NW_016837625.1, read as the reverse complement.
ATTCCTCACTGTCACATTTTATAGGCGTCTATAACCTCTACTTTGCACAATCAACATTGTTCTTATTCTCCAGGCTGATTAGAGATAGATTTACTTGAAATCATAACTGGTTGGATGTAACCATTATACATTGTGGGTTTTTTTCCTGGGACAAATAAGTCATTCTCAGCTTTAAATGTACTAATACTAGTATAAAACTTATTCTGGATGGAAAAACATAAAGTGAAGGAGAAAGTGAGAAAGCACAGTTATGCACAGAAAAAAGGATCACAGAAAAGATCTAACCAACAGAATTCAATAACTCTTTCAGAGAGCCATGCAGCTTTTAAGTGTACCAGCTAGCTTGAAACCACAGGGCTGAACATACCTTCCTCCTTCCAGACAAGGTATCTGGCTTTGGATCACTACCTAAGCACATCCATAAGTCAGAAAAAAATATACATATATAATCATGGGTTTCTTCTGATTCTTGGTTTGGAAACTTCCAAAAACTGTAATTGTTAGTAAATAGTAAGATGATATTTCTCACTTTTAAAATTGATTTGCTGGCCTTTCATAATAGATAAAAACTTCACACTTAAATATTGTTCCAGGGTGGCCTCTTAAACTTTGTTTAGATATAATTTTGAAAGAAGTTATTCACTAATCATCAATTGTTTAATAAATTCCTATTGTGTTTTGGCCACCGTGCTGGTCACTGGGGTAACAAGGTACTGCATTCAAATGGTTCATGAGGGACAGGATAGAGAGGGGCAGGGGAGGAAAAGAGAGAGGAGAAGGAAAAAATAATGTGACAAAATGTTAACAATTGAGAAATCTGGGCAAAGAGTAAACAAGATTATTTTGTATGATTATTGCAACTTTACTGTAAGTTCAAAATTATTTTTTAAGATGCCACAAAAACAATAAGAAAATAGGATATAAGTGATCATAAGCAGTTATTAGAAAGTTGCATTATGAAAGAGTCTTCCGATCTTATTTTTTAAAGGAAAAATTACTCATTGTGATAATGGGTATTTAGAGGAAAATGGTGTTCCATGGCCAAATAAGTTATAAAATATATACTATGCACCTCTCTTGACAGTCCACTGTACATTTTGGCATATTCATGAATCTGGGAAGTTCCACCAAGAAGCAGTTGGAAAGAAAGTAGATGGATCTGAGAAATAGTTGGAAAGAAAGCCAACTACCTTATTCTGTTTATCTGAGGATGTCACAATGTAATTGACCATAAAATTCTTTTTGTAAGTGATAACTATTAAGATAGAGATTTCAGAAATGCCATTGTGAGATAGGGAACATTATCTCAATTTGTGTGCATACAAATTCATTTGGAAGAAGCAGCCTATTTGTACTGTTGTATATGCTGGTGAATTTATACAGATAGCATTCCAGTTGGTTCTCAGATACTTTTGTGTGCAGATTAAGGCATGTAGTCTCCCTTTTAATTAGAAACTCTTCATTCCATAATGCAATATTTATTAAATCTCATGTTGAGATAAATATTTTTATTTATGCAATTTTCCAAGACTAATTGCTATGTTTTTAGAAAAGCTTTCTACTAAACTCGAATGAGTAGAATTAAATGAACCACTAAGATAAAACAAATAATCAAGTCAGCTACCCATCATGAATCAGTTGATCTTGAAGTACCTGATGTAAATGCAAGATCATTGGCCTTTTGCCCAAGATTGCTAGAGGCAAGATTATCCAGGTAATCAATCCTTGCTCCCCTTCAGTCTTTCATGAAATTTTCCCAAAAGGTGAGTTCACATATGGCATCAGATTTTTCTTGACACCAATAATAAAATTCCAGTTACATTAACTGTCAATACATGTTTCTTTACTAGTAAAAGATTGCATCTAGGCCAGGCACAGTGGCTCATGGTTGTAATCCCAGAACTTTGGGAGGCCGAGGAGGGCAGATCACGAGGTCAGGAGATCGAGACCATCCTGGCTAACATGGTGAAATCCTGTCTCTACTGAAAACACAAAATAAAAAAATTAGCCAGGCTTGGTGGCAGGTGCTTGTAGTCCCCACTACTCGGGAGGCTGAGGCAGGAGAATGGCATGAACCTGGGAGGTGGAGCTTGCAGTGAGTGGAGATCATGCCACTGCACTCCAACCTGGGTGACAGAGAGAGAATTCATCTCAAAAAAAAAAAAAAAAAAAAAAAGAAAAGAAAAAGAAAAAAAAGAAAATGAAAAAATTGCATCTAAATAATTTGAAAAAATCTACAAAGTAGTTAAGAAAACTTTTTGTTTCATTAAAAAATATGTTTAACAAGAATGCTGAATAAGACATCTTATTTCTTAAGTGACTAAACACTTCTTGGACAAGAAATCAGAGAAGGCTAATTTTTAAAGTCCATAAATAAAATGAATTTAAGTGTATTCAGATGTTTCTTATTAATTTCAATATTCTGCTTCCTTTTGCATGTACATTTAGGGCAAAAGACCAACACCTGATCAAAAGTGGAAATGCTAATCCAGTTTTATAAAGAATATAATGAATAGTCCCCACAATACTACATAATTGCTAGTAATTATAAAATTATTTCTTAACTAAAGTAGAATTTCTTTATAATTATACATGTCAATTCATATAACAGAACACAATGATTGTTAAAATGCAGGTATCATCTAATAATGCACCAATTCTTATTTATTTTATTAACTGCATTGTTTAAAAAGTAAATACATTAATGTTAAATATGGTATTATGAAGCAGTCAAAATCAAGAAAAAGAAACAGTGCCAAATATAAAACATGATATGGCAGATAGACAAAGACTCAATATACTAAGTTTTTATTTTTAAATTGGCATATTTCTTCATAATTCTTGACTACTAAACTCAGTGTACTGGAGATACTACTACCCTTTAGCCATATAAAATAACTATCTTGATTTCCATATTAGTCCATTCTCACAATGCTATAAAGAACTACCTGAGACTGAGAAATTTATGCAGAAAATAGGTTTAATTGATTCACAGTTTTATAGCTATACAGGAAGCATGGCTAGGAGGCCTCAGGAAACTTATAGTCATGGCAGAAGGGAGAAGGGGAAGCAAGCATGTCTTCACATGGCAGCAGGAGAGACAGCAAAGGGGGATGTGCCATAGACTTTTAAGCCATCAGATCTCATGACAACTCACTATCATGAGAGCAGCATGGGGGAAACTTCCCCCATGATCCAATCACCTTCCACCAGGTCCCTCCCTCAACAGGTGGGGATTACAATTCAAAATGAGATTTGGGTGGGGACACAGCCAAACCATATATTTCCACCCCTGGCTCCACCCACCAAACCTCATGTCCTTTTCACATTTTGAAACCAATCATGCCTTCCCAATAGTCCCCCAGAGTCTTAACTCATTCTAGCATTAACCCAAAACTCGAAGTCCAAAGTCTCATCTAAGACAAGGCAAGTCCCTTCTGCCTATGAGCCTGAAAAATATAAAGTTAGTCCTTCCAAGATGCAATGTGGGTACAGGCATTGAGCAAATGCTCCCATTCCAATGGAAGAAACTGGCCAAAACAAAGGGGCCTGCAGCCCCATGCAAGTTCAAAACACAGCAGGGCAGTCATTTAATCTTGAAGCTCCAAAATAATCTCCTTTGACTCTATGTCTCACATCCAGGGCACAATGATGCAAGGTGTGAGCTTCCAAGGCCTGGACTGGTCTGCCCCTGTGGCTCCACAAGGTACAAAACCTGCAACTGCTTTCATGGGCTGGCATTGAATGTCTGTGGCTTTTCCAGGCACACAATGCAAACTGTCAATAGATCTACCCTTCTGGGGTCTGGAGAATGGTGGTTCTCTTCTCACAGCTTTACTAAGTAGTGCTCCAGTGGGGACTTTGTGTGGGGGCTCCAACCCCACATTTCCCCCTCTGTACTGCCCAAGTAGAGGTTCTCTACGAGGACCCCACCCCTGCAGCAAACTTCTGCCTGGACATCCGGGTGTTTCCACACATCCTCTGAAATCTAGGCAGACGCTCCCAAACCTCAACTCTAGCCTTCTGCATACCCACAGGCCCAACACCACATGGAAACCACTAAGGCTTGGGGCTTGAACCCTCTGAAGCAATTGCCTGAGCTGTACTTTGGCCCATCTTAATAACTGCTGGAGCTTGCATGGCCACAAAGCAGACTGTCATGTCCAGAAGCTGCACAGAGTAGCAGGTCCCTGGGCCTGGCCCATGAAACCATTTTCCCTCCTAGGCCCCAGGCCTGTGATGGGAGGGGCTGCTGTGAAGGTCTCTGAAATGCCCTGGAGGCATTTCCCCCATTGTCTTGAGTATTAACATTGGGCTCCTCTCTACTGAAGAAAACTTCTACAGCTGGCTTAAATTTCTTCCCAGAAAATAGGTTTTTCTTTCTTACCCCATGGCCAGGTTGCAAATTTTCCAAACTTTTATGCTCTGCTTGCCTTTTAAATATAAGTTCCAATTTCAGAACATCTTCTTGCAAATGCATATGAGTGTATGCTGTTAGAAGCAGTCAGGTCATATCTTTAATGCTTTGCTCTTAGAAATTTCTTCTTCCAGATACCCAAAATCATCTGTCTCAAGTTCAAAATTCCACAGATCTCTAGAGCAGAGGCACAATGCTGCCAGTCTCTCTGCAAGCATAGCAAGAGTGACCTTTACTCCAGTTCCCAATAAGTTCCTCATCTCCATCTAAGACCTCCTCAGCCTGGACTTCACTGTCCATAACACTATCACCATTTTGGTTATAATCATTCAACAAGTCTGTATAAAGTTCCAAACTTTCCCTCATCTTTCCATCTTCTGAGCTCACCAAACTGTTACAACCTCTGCCTGTTACCCAGTTCCAAAGTTGCTTCCATATTTTCAAATATCTTTATAAGAATTCCCCTCTTCTCTGGTACCAGTTTTCTATATTAGTCTATTCTAATATTGCTATAAAGAACTACCTGATGAGGGGTAGTGTATAAAGAAAAGAGGTTTAATTGACTTACAGTTCAACAGGCTGTACAGGAGGCATGGCTGAGGAGGCCTCAGGAAACTTGCAATCATGGTGGAAGGAAAAGGGGAAACAAACACCTCTTCACACAGTGGCAGGAGGGAGCAAGTGTGAAGGGGGAAGTGCCACACACTTTTAAACCATCAGATTGCATGACAACTCACTCACTATCATGAGAACAGCATGGGGGAAATCCACCACCATGATCCAATTACCTCCCACCAGGTCCCTCCCCCAACATTGGGAATTGTAATTCAACATTAGATTTGGGTGGGGACACAGAGCCAAGCCATATCAATTTCTTTGACTAATTTAGTGACATGGATTATGTGAAATAATAAAAAGTAAGAAAAGACAGAAGATTAAATGTAGAGAGACAAAGAACTCAACATCATCTGTGACCCAAGTGACAGTCTTTTGTGAATACTAAAATATAAAATGACATAATTGTTATTTCTGATAGTGGACTGTTACGTAGAAAATGCTAATGACTTTTTTCTTGATTAGATCAAAGGTAAAGAAAATAGATTTTAATTATTTACAGAAGAATTACAAGCCAGAGTTTATTTCAATTAATTGAAACATTTTAAAGTCACCTACTGTTCTTTCCTTTGTTCATTTAATCCAGGTATTTGCAGACTACAGCCTGCAGGCCAGATGTTGGCTTTATATGAATAAAGTTTTACTGGAACAAAGCCATGCTTGTTCATTTACATATTTTCTATGGCTGCATTTATACGTTAATAGCAGAAGTGAAATACTTACAATGGGATTTTTGTGATCTGCAGAGCCTAAAATATTTACTACTGGGGACCTTTACAGAAAAGGTTTGCTGGCCTCTGATCTAATCAGGCTCTCAATCATTTGTTATCAATTAAAAAGTGTTTGCAGAGTCTAACAGACATTGGTCTCAGTGCTAAGAATACAATGATGGGGCCGGGTACAGTTGCTCATGCCTATAATCCCAGCACTTTGGGAGGCTGAGGCAGGCGGATCACCTGAGGTCCAGAGTTTGAGACCAGCCTGGCCAACATGGTGAAACCCTGTCTCTACTGAAAATACAAAAATTAGCTGGGTGTTTTGGCATGTGCCTGTAATCTCGGCTACTTGGGAGGCTGAGGCAGAATAGCTTGAGCCCGGGAGGTGGAAGTTGCAATGAGCAGAGACTGCGCCATTGCACTCCAGCTTGGGTTACAGAGCAAGACTCCATCTCAAATAATAATAATAATAATAATAATACAATAAACATAAAGCTTCAGTTTCTGCACCCATGGAATTGGTATTCTAGTGGAGGACATAATTAGACAGCAATGGCAACAACAGTGTAATCAAGTCTAGAATCAGGAAAATACAGCAGATTATAGGAACATAAACTATAGAATGAAGTGGGGTATGGTAAAGGTGATCCTGGCAGAAAATGATATCTAAACTGAAATGTGAAGGGTCAGTAGGAGTCAGTCAGGAAAATAAGACCTAGGAGGAAAGAGGGAGTCTGAGTTAGGCTGTGAGCATTGCAAGGAGAAGAAATACATGCTGAGTCCCGGGGATAAAAGAAAGTATGGCATGAGTGATGTTCAGTCTGGTCAGAGCAAAGGGTTTTAGAGGGTAGTGATGAAAAAGAGAAGCAAGCAGGATCCAGATTATGCTGGGTCTTATAAGGAGTTTATTCTGTGGAAAATGAAAAGTCATTGAACGATTTAAGTTATAAGAGAGAGACAATTAGATCTGTATAATATTTTAGAGTGATTATTTAGATGTCAGTATGGAGTTCGGAGAAGAGAAAGACTAGGATCATAAATAGCAATTAAAAAGCTGTTGTAGAGATGAGGCTCCCAGCTATTGCCAAGTGAAGAGACTGGTAAATCCTCTCCCTAGAAAGCAACTATAAAGCTGGACAAAATTGGCAAAAATAATTATTTTAGCAATCTGGAAATGAACAAAGGCGTGGAGCAATCTGAGAAGCATTTATATCTGAAAATCAACTTACCTTTGGTTAGGAACACTGGAAATCTCTGGTGTTCTGAACTTGGGCTACTCTCATATCTTCCCACACTCAGCCAACAAGGAGATTTTCCAGGGCAGGGCAGGTCATAAAGGACAATAGTTTTTCTGACTGGTGAGGGGCTCACTCCATTTGGTGTAATGGGAAAAGCCCACGCTCATCAGTGATGTCAGTACAAATGAAAATCCCATACAGTTGTGGACTAGGGAAAGCTCACAGTTCTACAAGCCTCGAGTTGTAGAAGGTTGGAGAAGGCATATTCTTTGCTTAATTGTGTTCATGTGCAGAAGATAATGGAGAAAACTCGAGCTAACTACACATGCCTGGCCAACCCTGAAGCTGAACACATGTGTATAGAAGACACAAAAGGGTCCAGCAGAGTAAAAGCCTAGGCGTACTTGAAAATGGCATAAACTTTAGATGATCCTTCCTTTGCTCACACACAAATTTATTGGCTTGATGTGGATGAGGACGACCTCTGTCCAGCCAAGGTCTAATCAAAGCAACATAGACACAGGGGCAGCTCCAAGGAAGCAAGCTTAAAAATAAAACTAAAATATGAAATGAAATGAAACAAAAGAAAACATTAAGCAGAGATGTCAGCAGTCACAAATCACAAAGCAAACAGGTTTCATAGATGTAGCCTAGGTAAGTTACTCAACAAAGAAAAAAAAAAAAACTCTCAAAACAGGTTGCAGGGAGAATAAAATCAGAATCCAGAGCTGCTTCAATGTATTATATAAACTGTCCGGATTTCAACAAAAACGAGACACATGAAGAAACAGGATAATGTGACCAATACTCGGGAAATATAGCAGTCAATAAAAACTCCAAGTGTTCCCAGGTATTGGATTTAGCAGAAAAGACTTCAAAGCAGCTAATATAAATGCTTAAAGAAATAGAGAAAACCGTGTTTAACATATGACAACAATGAACAAACAAATGGAGATTCTCAATCATAAGACAGGAATGTTTTGTGTGTGGAAATTTTAGTGTTGGAAAGCACAGTAACCAGGTTGAAAAATTCACTACAAGTATTTGACATGAGATTTGATATGGCAGAAGAATCGATGAACTTTAAGATAAATCAGTATAAATGATCAAATCTGAAGAAAAGAGATACAAGAATTACTGAAGAAAAATGAACAAAGCTGAATAAATATGGACAACACCTAGCATACCAACATAAATGTAATGAGCGGCCAAGAAGGAGGGGATAGAAACAAACATAAAAGCATTTAAGAAAATAAAGGTTTAAAACCTCCCAAATTGGATGAAAAACATTAGTTTACACATCCAAGAAGCTCAACAAAGCCCAAGCAAGCATACCTAGCTATATCCTAGACAGACTATTAAAGGCCAAAGACAAAGATAAAATCATGAAAACAGTAAGAAAAAGATGACTCATGTACAAGAAAACCACAGTAAATAGCAACTGACTTCTCTTCTGAAACGATGGGGGCCAGAGTGCAGTGCAATAACAAAATGCGGAAAGAGAGAGAAAAAAAACCTGTTAACCAATAATTCTATATTCATCAAATCTATGCTTTAGAATGAGTATGAAATTGAGACATTCTGAGACAAAGATTTAGAGATTTGACTGCAAACAACCAATGTCTTACAAGGAAATACAAAACCATCAAAGGAAACTATTTAGACTAAAAGAAAATGATTCCTGATGGTGACTCAAATCCACAGAAAGAAATGAAGAACACCAGAAGTGGCAAAATGTGGGTTAATATAAAAGATTCCATAAATATATTTTTCTCATATCACCTTTTAATTTGCTTAGAATACACAGGATAGCATAAAGCAACAATTTTAACATTGGATTTTGAATGTATTATATATATGTAAGATATGACAATGATATCACAAAGGAGTGGGTAGGGAATAGGATGATATGGAAGCAAAGTTTCTATATTTTCTTGGAATTAAATTAGTATTGATCTAAAGTACATGTGGTAAGGTAAGATGCATATCTTAATCACAAGACTAACCACTAAGAAAATAAATCAAAATATAAATTTTAAAAGCAAGGAAATTAAAATGGTAAGTTAAAAAATTATTTAACACAAAAGTCAAGGAAGATGGAAGAACAAAAAAATGAGGAATATATGAAAAACAAATAGCAAATGTAAGTCCAAATATATTAATAAGTACATTAAATTGAAATAATCTAAATACCCCATCAAAAGGTAGTGACAGTCAGATTTGATAAAAGCAAGATCCAACTACGTGTTGTTTACAAATAGTACCAACATACATAATGTGTAAGGTACTGTATGTGAGAGGGTTGGGAATACAGGAAAAGGACATAATCAATGGCAGTATCCCTAGAATCTTTTTATTCTTTCAGTGTGTTTTAAGGTTGCTACCAATAGAAGCAGGATTAGCATTTTGACCTTTCCATCATCCTAATCGAGCCTCATATCTTTATTACTTTAAAAATGCAAAAGATATCGTGGCTGTGAGAGATACGATAATTAATATGATCTGATAATCCTTAAATCAACCAGCCTTCTAGTATTCTTATATATCAAAATAGTAATTTGATTCCCTCATCATATGCAACTGAGTTATGTGCTTTGGCAACTCACATCCTCTGAGAAGCAGACCAAGACAGGATTAAACATGCAAGATACCCATTGAGGAAAATGCTTGTGAAGAATGAAGTGAGAAGGGAGCAGAAATAAGTAGTGAGATACTTCAGAGTGAAATCGAGGCCTAAGATCTATGCAATGAGAGCAAGAAGGAAGGATTAGGTAGGAAGACACCAGACTTCAGTGCAGTTCTGAGAAAGTCTTGGCTAGGCCAATGAGAAATCTCTGAGCAAAGGTTTCCTGTTAGAAGAAATCATCATTGGGCAGACCCAGATCCAATACCCACACTATACTTAGCTATTGACTGGGAACAGTCCAAAAGAAGTGTGGTCTCAGTGTAAGTAGACAAATCTGAAGGTGCGACAGGTTAAACATATCTTCTGGTGGGTGTTCTGGCTTCGTGTGATACGTCTGTTCCAGCATGCCCACTTCCACCAGCCTCTATATTTTGTTTTTCTCATCTCCGTTGCTTGCCAAAGTAACTCAGGCCTTTCCACTAAACTAGGGGTCAATCATCACATTCTCTAGTCTTCTAGGAGTCAGTCTTAACAGTGAGTTTGCATGATCCCCTAGGGCCTTAACTAGGGCATTAAATTGTATATCCTGAGATGGAACCCTAAAGTAAATAAACTCTCACTTAAACATTCTTTTGTATCAACTCTCTTGGTCAGATATCTTCAAAATCCAACTCCAGGGGTAATCTCATTTTGAATGGCACGTGCTAACTAATTGTTATTACTCTTTCAGGGTATAATTTCTACTCTCTGTGATGTTAAATTTTAGGTGTAAACTTGACTGGATTAAAGGATATCTAGATAGCTCATAAAGCATTATTTCTGGGTGTGTCTGAGAGGGTATTTCCAGAGAAGATTGGTATGTGAGTTGGCAGATTAAGCTGGGGAAAATCCACCCTCAATGTGGGTGAGAACCATCTGATCAGCTGGGGGTCCAGACAGAACAAAAAGTCAGGGGAAAGGTGAAACTGTTAGTTCTCTTGGAGGTGGGAGACCCTTCTTCTTCAGTCCTTGACATCAGAACTCCAGGTTACCTGACCTTTGGACTCTAGGAACTGTACCAGTGTTCTCTTGGGTTTCCAGGTCTTCAGCTTTGAACAGAGTCACACCATTGGCTTCCTTTGTTCTAAGGCTTTTGGACTTAGACTGAGCCATGCTACTAGCATCCTTGGATCTCCAACTTGTAGATGGGCTATAGTGGGACTTCTCAGTCACTATAATCATGTGGGTTCATTCCCCTAAGAAATCCCCACTCTCTCTCTCTCATCTATCCACCTGTCTACCTATCTACCTACCTATCTATCCACCCATCTATCTATCTTCTATTGGTTCTTTCTTTCTGGAAAACTCCAATTAATACATTCCCTTATCAGGTATAGCACATTCTTAGCCAGGTCATGTGGAGATTTAACCCTAGTTATCATTCTGGCAGTCAAGAGAAGAAGTGGAAGCAACTCCTGAGGGGCATATCTGCTGCAAGAGATAGATCTCTGCAGCAATTTAGGTCAGGAGGAGTGATAGCTGCCTATTAGGAAAGGGTGGGCCACCTGTGCAAGTCCAGAGGCTTTAGGGGACTCTGCAGGGCCAACTTCCACAAGGTCATTCATCCAAATATTACCATCCCATATTCCAGGGTTCCAGGTTTTCCCAACTAGGATACTACTTTAGCTGAGGACTTAAACATCTCTGGAGCTCTGTGACTGTATTATATCTTTAGCTTGTTGCTTAGCTGTTTTTATTCTTCCATTTCAGAAGAGAAAGAGCTCTTCTTAAGCTGTTAGAAAGGCCCTCTGACTCTCATACTTAGCCTTTAGTGGTTTGTTAACTGCCTTCTGGTTCTCATTCCATCATAGAGTGTTGATACCGCTTATTAATATCAAGGGAACTCTACTGCCTGGAGATGTTACTCTCCAATATCTTTCACATGCCAGAATCATTGCACTGTCAAGACTATTTCTATTGACTGGGCATTGTCTGAGGTCACTGATATGGTTTGGCTCTGTGTCCCCACCCAAATCTCAAATTAGGTGAGGGACCTGGTGGGAGGTGATTGGATCATTGGGGAGGTTTCCCCCATGCTGTTCTCCTGATAGTGAGTTTTCAAAAGATCTGATGGTTTAAAAGTGTGTGGCGTTCTTCACTCTCTCCTGCCACCAAGTAAGACATGCCTTGCTTCCCCTTCACCTTCCTCCATGATTGTAAGTCTCCTGAGGTCTCCCCAGCCATGTGGAACTGTGAGTTAATTAAACCTCTTTTCTTCATAAATTACCCAGTGTCAGGTAGTTCTTTATAGCAGTGTGAAAATGGACTAACATAGTCACCATAGAGGAATTATTCAGCAACTGGGCTCTCACTTTGTGCTAGAGACTGTACCATGCCTTCCACATTCCAGAGGGCTTTGTGCTAGCTAGTCAGTGAATGAGCCAGTCCCAAACTCCATCTTATTATCAGTTTTCTCAGATCCTACTCTTGGTACCACTTGTGTCAGTTCAGGTTCTCCAAAAAATAGACATTAAGATGTGGTCAACATGCAAAAGATTTATTGGGGGAAAGATAAATTGGAAGGAAGCAGGAGTAGGTAGGAAGAGCTTCCAGATTGCACTGCAGCTCTGACACATGGGTAAAGATAGATGATAGGAAGTAAGGGGTAGGAAAAGCCTCAGACTTCTGTGCAGTTCAAAGAAAGTGATGGCCAGGCTGATAAGGAGACCCCAAGAGCAACCCCAAGAGGTTGCTGTTAGAAGAATCCAATGCCAGATAGGCATTGCCCAGTTTAAGTAACCACACTGTACTCAATCATTGGCTAAGAGCAGCTCAGGGAAGCATAGCTTGGATGTGAGCACCATTGTGGCTCCAGGTGAGTCAGGTGGAGCCTGTCAGTCAACTGTAACCCACAGCAGTTTCTGCTGAATGATGATATGACTGTAATTTTATCAACGCCACATGTGTCTTCCCCAGTGTTTTTGAGGATTGCCAGGCTAGAGTGTTTGCCTTCAAATATCTTCTTTTGTTTTGAATTTCTACTTCTATTAAAATACTACATCTCTTCTAGTGATCTTACCAACACCTCTACTGGCTGTCTCAATATCCTCTGGGCATCTAGCCTGATGTGGTCTGAATGTTAGTGTCCCCTGCCAAATTCATATGTTGAAAACTAACCCCCAATATGATAGTATTAGGAGAAGGGGCCTTTGGAAGGTGATTAGTTAACAAAGGCAGTTTCCTCATGAATGGAATTAGTGCCCTTATAAAAGAGGCCCCAGAGAGCCACCTTGCCACTTCTACCGCATGTGAACATAGCAGAAAGGCACCATTCTGTGAAGATGAAAGTGGCCCCTCACCAGACATCCAATTTTCTGGCACCTTGATCTTGCATCTCCTAGCCTCCATAACTGTGAGAAATAAGTTTCTTTTATTTATAAGCTACCTAGTTTATGGTATTTTGCTGTAGCAGCCAGAATGGACTAAGACAATGTGTTAGTCAGTTTTCATGAAGCTGATAAAGACATATCCAAGACTGGGCAATTTATAGAAGAAAGAGATTTAATGGACTTACAGTTCCACGTGGCTGGGGAGGCCTCACAATCATGGTGGAAGGTGAAAGTCACATCTTACATGGCAGCAGACAAGAGAAGAGAGCTTGTACAGGGAAATTCCTGTTTTTAAAACCATCAGATCTCATGAGACTTATTCACTACCACAAGAACAGAATGGGAAAGACCCACTCCCATGATTCGATTATCTCCTACTGGGTACTTCCTACAACATGTGGGAATTATGGGAGCTACAGGATGAGATTTGAGTAGGGACAAAGAGCCAAACCATATCAGACAATGCCCCAAATTTGAAGAAAGACCTCTACTTTATTCCCTAAAGCAGCACTATCACTGTGCTATGATAATTATCAGACATATTAAAGATTTGGTGATAATGAAAAAAATTCCTAGGGAGATAAATGAAGCCCTTGGATTTTCATTTTAGATATCATCATGTCTCAGGTCCCCTAGCCTTTCTCTGTCACACAAAATCTTCAACTAGGTTTTCTGCCACCCTCTCCCCAAGATCTTTCTCCCATCCATTTCTGACCTCAGTCTCAATTCTCAAAATTCTTCTGGGTTGTTAGGAAGGAAAAAAACATCAATATTCTACTCTTTTGAATTCCTAAATTTAGCTTGTGGACAAGTTTTCTAAGGTGAGGATCTGAAGTATAATTTGACATAACCAAAAAAGGGATAATCAAGGTATGTATATTAAACAATGGAGTTAACCTGGACTTCTAGTGCCTTGTCATATCTTGATTTTAGCTACTTAATTGTATTTTTATTTGTTAATAAATTATTGAAAACTCAGTCTCAGATTAAAGAGAAGGTTTTGATGGACCTAATTCAAAGGCATAAGAAAGCAAATAGCCATAAATCATTGCCTTTTCCATGCAATTCCTCATCTCAAGTTTATTTTCCAATCTATTGGTATTTTCTTTGAAGATAGATAACATTTAATAATGGCAAAGGTACATTAAAAAGACTGCATATCAATTTCTGAACAGATGTTGGCATGCAGCCAACATGTATAAATGGAAAATATTTTTGGAGAGCTAATTCTTTGATGTGTAGGTTCTTTTATTGGGATTTGTCTTTATCTCCCCCATAATAAAAAAAAAGTAAGAGCCTAGTTCAAAGCACAATCGGTCTTTCATGGTAAGGACAATGGATGGAAGCAATTTGAAGCAAATGCCCTTTGATTAAAGAGATCACTATTTGAGTTATCAGTAAATAATCAACCTCAAAATAAAAGTCCAGATCTTTTCTAGTTCATATGGGTATGGTTTATTTTAGCAGAATTAAATGGTATATGCACTTTGAACTCTCTGGAGCTTAAATATTTTTAAAAGACTCTTTGGAAATAATTTTAAAATAACCTGACTTTATTCATGTACCAAAACATGGAGAATCGAAAGCAAATCAAGATTCCCCAGAATAGATATTGACCTTTTAACATCACCTTATACCTGTAACTTTGATTCTGAAATTGCCCTTGCATGTGTTTGTTTGGAAGTCACTTTTGACAGGACAAGGCATGTGCTGCAATATACAGATAAGCAGGAAATGAGCCCTGGAAGAAAAATCCGATTAATTCCAAAACTCAAAGAGTAATGGCCTCAGCACTGCATTTTTGTCCCTTTTCTAATTAAAATTTCCTCTCTTCCAAATGATGCTACACAACTGCCACACTTTTGAACCAGCCTATCCTGTACTTGTACTAGTTAGCACAAAGAATTCGCTGTTACCTACAACTTCCTAAGGAAATACTCATTTTCACAAGTGTTCTCTGCTGAGATGCCCCAGCAATTGCAGCTCTAATCATGCAGCAGGAAGATGGGATGCTCTTTGATTGACAATGCCAGCTGGCCCTTGACTCAATCATGGATGCCTCTTTAAAAGTCAGAGTTTCGTTTTCTTCCCCTTGGTTAAAACAACATGTTCTCCTCAGCATGTCAAAGATATTTTCCCATCGAACAAACACACAATATAAAAATACGAAACAATAGCTCTGCACCCCAGATTAATTCTTTTTTTTTTTTTTTTTTGGAGACAGAGTTTCGCTCTTGTTGCCCAGGCTGGAGTGCAATGGCATGATTTTGGCTCACTGCAACCTCTGCCTCCGGGTTCTCTTGCCTCAGCCTCCCGAGTAGCTGGGATTACAGGTGCACACCACCACGCCCAGTTGTTTTTTTGTATTTTTAGTAGAGACGGGGTTTTGCTGTGTTGGTCAGGCTGGTCTCGAACTCCTGACCTCAGGTGATCTGCCCGCCTCAGCCAAAGGCTGGGATTACAGGCATGACCCACCACGCCTGGCCTCCAGATTAATTCTTATTATGTAGTTCTTCTAGTAGGCATTAGCTGAGACAAAGACTCTTGTGGTAGTATATCTGCTTACAATTCGCTTATCCTTTGCTTATGGCAAAGAAGAAAGATTTCTTAAATTATTAAAATTATTAAATTAATACAAAACTATTAATAAGTTAACAGTACTAGTTTTCTAATATATTTAAAGTTTTTAATTAAATTCAGAAGTGCAGAGTATAAAAAGTGAAAGTCCCTTCATTTCCTTTTACATAGTCAAAAAACTTTTCCCAGTAGTTATCACATGACAGTTGACGGCATAGTCTTCCTCACTTTTTAATATCTTTATATATCTATGGACATGTATATATAATGGGTTAAATAGCATCCCCACAAAATTCATGTCTACCCCAAACCTCTGAATGTAACCTTATTTGGAATGAGGGTCTTTGCAGATATAATTAAGGTGGGGATCTTGAGACGAGATCATCCTGTGTTAAGGTGGACCCTAAATCCAATGTCAGGTGCCCTTGTAAAACAGAAAAAAGAAGTGACAGAACAAGCCATGGAAAGACGGGACAGAGATTGGAGTGAAGCATCTGTCAGTCAAGGAGCACTAAGCATTGCCTGTAGCCACCAGAACCTAGAAGAGAGGCATGGGACTGATTCCCTGGCAGAGCCTTCAGAGGGAACCACCTCTGCCAACACCTTGCTTTTAACTTCTCTACTCTAAAACTGTAAAAGAATTAATTTCTGCTGTTTCAAGCCCCTGAGTTTGTGGTAATTCATTATGGCAGCACTAGAAAACTAATACAGTTCATAGTGGTTTATTTGTTGTTGTGGGCTTTCCACAAAAATGACTACGCGCGCACACACACACACACACACACACAGTATTAGTGTTAGTATTAGTATTTTGGAAACCTCCTTTATGGATCAATGGTTCTCAGTGGAAGCTGTACTACTCCTTAGCTTGGGTTTGAAATGATTGGAAGATGCTACCAGCTTTTTAGTGGGTAACATTCATACCAGTTCCACACAATGAGAAGTTGTCCAGCCTTCTGCATGACTTTTGAATCTCTCACCAGACAATTATTTAAATGAAAAACTACATTTATAATTATTTGAGGCAAAGACCTTATGCTGCTATAAAAGTAAACACAAAGTGTTTTTGCATAATTTAAATGTACACGTCTTCCTACCTTTTTGAGAAATGCAATTACTGTAATGTGAGGAAAATTTGCATTTTCTTTTGTTTCGAATGATTCCGATGCAACTGTGCTGGTCTGCATTTGTAGACATTGACCCAAAACATCAGAAAGTAGTGTTTTACCTACTAATTTCATTGTGCCTGAGTATTTACATAATGAAACAGATATTGTATTAGTCAGTGTTCTTCAGAGATATATAACCAATTATGTTTATGTGTGTATATATGTATGTATGTGTATGTATGTATATTACATATACATATGTGTGCATATACATGTATATATATTAAGTTGACCCTTGAACAACATGGGTGTGAAGTATATAGGCCCATTTATACATGGATTTTCTTCTACCTCTGCCTCCCCTGAGACATCAAGACCAACCCTTTTTCTTCCTCTTCCACTTCATCCTATTCAATGTGAAAAAAAATGAAGGATGAAGACCTTTATGATGATCTCCTCCCAATTAATGAATAGAAAACATATTTTCTCTTCCTTATGGTTTTCTAAATAACATTTTCTCTTCTCTAGCTTACGTTATTGCAAGAATACAGTATAACATACAAAATATGTGTTAATCAACTGTTTATGTTATTAGTAAGATTTTCAGTCAACAGTAGGCTATTAGTAAGTAAGTTTTGGAGACTAAAAGTTATACACATATTTTGACAGTCAGGGGGTCAGTGCCCCTAACCCCCATATCGTTCAGGGGTCAACTGTATATATACACACAAATACATACATATATAAAGATATTTATTATGAAAAAATGTATCACACAATTATTGAGGCTGACAAGTCCCAAGATCTTCAGGTGAGTTGGCAAGCTGGAGGCCCCAGAGAGCCAATAGTGTAGTTCCAGTCTGAAGGTTCAAAAAGCAGAGCTGATGGTTTAGTTCCCACTCTGGAGACTGGCAGTCTCAAGACCCAGGAAGAACCAATCTTTCAGATCAAGTCCAAAGGCAGGAAGAAAAACCCATGTCCTAGTTTGAAGAAAGTCAGGCAGAGTGGATTCCTTCCTACTTGGAGGAGCATCATTCTTTTTATTCTATCCAGGCCTTCAACTGACTGGATGAATCTCCCCCACATTAGGGACCAGGAACCTGCTTTACTCACTGTACCAATTCAAATGTTAATCTCATTCAGAAACACCCTCAAAGACACACCCAGAATAATGTTTGACCAAATATCTCAGCATGCTGTGGCCCAGCCAAATTGATACATAAAATGAACCATCATAGATATTAATATACAAATTACTTTTATTTTCTATTTCATATTTTAGTTAAAACATTACACTTGTTTTTTAAAATTGTAAAAGAAGGCTATATTATCTGTGATTTTTATTTTACAATAATAAATGCAGCATTACACAATATTTGGTATAAAGAGTAGTCACTAGCTATTAGAGGGCTAAGAACTACTAATCTAGATGTTTTGCATTCCATTGTCATGGCTTACCAGTCCTTAATAGATAGACTTACAACAACATTTATAATTAATTAACACTTCGGTTGCTTCTCTCTTTTGTTTCTATGATTACAAAGAATATGGAGAACATCTTTGTACATTTTACAATATTCCTGTGTCATAGATTTCTCAAAAGAATATGTACATTAAAAATTTTGATAGACACTATCGCAGTGTGTTTCAAGACTAGAATGCTTTCCTCAATGAAAATTGCATACCAAAGACTACAAAACAGATACAAATGAAGTAGCTTTTGAAAGAATGAAAATGCAGAGGCCCTACCCGTTCCTTTTTTGACTGAGCCAACTCTTGGGCATCTCCCCAGCGTCTCTCAGACTTCAGGGAGCATAGCTTGGAAACTGCTGGCTTGAAATACGATTTACCCTTCTTGGTAGCTTTGGCTTTGTGAGGCTCACCCTGAGACTTCTCAATACCTTCTACTCAGTTTACCTAACATCCAGCTAGTTATTGTTGGGTTAAGGGTCCAGTCCGTTTATCAGTTGTATATATTAACCAGCTATTAGAATCTCCATGCCATCTTTATCATTATTTTTATTTTCTTTTAAAAACTATTTTAAATACATGTACTAAAAAGGACCTCAAGCAAAAAAATATAGCTTAATAAAAGAGCCTAACGCACATACCTTTATAACCACTACTCAGATAAGGAAATAGAACCCTATCAGCAGTCCAGAAGTACCCCCAACACAACCACCCCATTCCTCCCCAAGGAGAACTGCCAGAAGTTGATACTAATCATTCCTGTGTTTTTCTTTATACTTTTATTCTTCTATATACATACATATAAGTAAATACACTCTAGTTTCTTTTTACCTATTTGGGATTTCATATGAAAAGAATAATAAGATGGTTGGACATGGTGGCTCACACCTGTAATCCCAGCACTTTGAGGCTCAGGCGGGCAGATCACTTGAGGTCAGGAGTTTGAGACCAGCCTGACCAACATGGCGAAATCCCGTCTCTATGAAAAATACAAAAAAAAATTAGCCGGGCATCATGGCGCATGCCTGTAATCCCAGCTACTTGGGAGGCTGAGGCAGGAGAATCACTTGAACCCAGGAGGCGGAGACTGTGGTGAGTTGAGATTGCGCCACTGCACTCCAGCCTGGGCAACAGAGCGAGACTCTGTCTTAAAAAAAAAAAAATAATAAGTACATGTTTTCTATTCTTTGAAGCAATATCATTTTCTGAAATATGTACATACTGTTGCATATGGCTACAGTTTTTTCCTCTAAGTTTTATTGCTAGGTTGCATCAACGCTGTGACTATACCACAGTTCGTTTATATACTTTATTGTTTATGGACAATTTGGTTGTTTTCAGTCTGAGATTATCATGAATAATGCTGCTATGAACTCTTTTATACTTATCTCCTGGTTCATAGTCTTGCATTACTAGTGCACATATAACTGAACAAAGAGTTGCTAGAACATAGGATATGTACCTGAGCTTTCCGTTTTGTGTTGTTTTACTAAAAACAAACTACACTACTTAGTTTTAAAAAAGTATTTGTTCTACATATGAAAAAATACTCAACATCACTAATTATCAGGGAAACGCAAATCAAAACCACAATGTAATACCACCTTACTCCTGCAAGAATGGCCATAATCAAAAAATCAAAAAATAATAGATGTTAGTGGGGATGTGGTAAAAAGGGAAAACTTACACTGCTGGTAGGAATGTAAACTAATATAAGCACTATGAGAAACAGTGCAGAGAGTCCTTAAAGAATTAAAAGTAGATCTACCATTTGATCCAGCAATCCCACTACTGGGTATTTACCTAGAGGAAAAGAAGTCATTATAGGAAAAATCACTTGCACATGTATGTTTATAGCAGCACAATTTGCAATTGCAAAAATATAGATGCAGCCCAAATGCCTGTCAATCAATGAGTGGATAAAGAAATTGTGATATATATTTATAGACACCAAGGAATACTACTCAGCCATAAAAAGGAAAGAAATAATGGCATTCACAGCAGCCTGGATGGAATTGGAGACCATTATTCAAGTGAAGTAACTCAGGATTGGAAAACCAAACATTATATGTTCTCACTCATAAGTGGGAGTTTAGCTATGAGTGTACAAAGGCATAAGAATGATACAATGGACTTTGGGGTCTCAGGGAAAAGGCTGGGAGGGAGTGAGGGATAAAAGTCTTCACATTGGGGCTAGGTGCGGTGGCTCACACCTGTAATCCCAACACGTTGGGAGGCCAAGGCGGCAGATCATGAGGTCAGGACTTCAAGAACAGCCTGGCCAACATAGTGAAACTACATCTCTACTAAAAATATAAAAAATTAGCCGGGCCTGGTGGCAGGCATCTGTAATTCCAGCTACTTGGGAGGCTGAGGCAGGAGAATCACTTGAACCCTGGAGGTGGAGGTTGCAGTGAGCAGAGATCATGCCACTGCACTCCAGTCTGGGCAACAGTGCAAGACTCCATCTCAAAAAAAGTCCACACATTGGGTACAGTGTACACTGCTTGGGTAACGGATGCACCAAAATCTCAGAAATCACCACCAAAGAACTTATTCATGTAACCAAACACCACTTGTTCCCCCAAAACTTACTGAAATAAAAAATAAATAAATAAATGAATATTTAAAAAGTTTTTTTTATAGATTACCTGATAGCTATGTATATTTTCAATCAACTTTTGCTCATATATTTCCCATAATATTTTATGAAATATAGAATTATACAGAGTTTCTTTAGGGAATGATGAAAGTATTCTAAAAGTAAATAGTGGTGATGGCTGTACAACTCTAGTATATTAAGAATTTTGAACTGTACACTTTAAAAGGATGAATATATACAGAACGTGAATTATATATCTAAATTAAGCTGTTATACATAAGCAAACAAACAATAGTGACAATAAGAATTCAGGATTGTGGATGGCAGAAGCAGTGTATAGGGGACTTTTTCTATCTTCTACCATCCTACCAGGCATTATGTGTGTGTTGGGGTGGGGGTGGGGCAAGGAGCGGAAGAATCAAGAGGGCAGGGGAAGGTAAAACAGGAGACGGAAAAAGAGGAAACTGGTAGATTTAGATGGTGGCTTAGGAACACATTATGGTAGCTTGTATTATTTAATGATGAGAAATAAGAATAAGAAATGGAATAGGATTGATAGTGTATTCAAAGTGATGATGATGATTTCAGATGCATGATTTTCTGGTCTGCACATATCAGCTCTCTACATCCTCAGAAGCATTAATAAGTTCATGGACTACATGAGGAAAGGGCGCTGTAGGGAGGGAACCCAGAGTCATAGCGTTAGTAATATAGATAATGATATTAATAACAATCACAGCTAATACTTACTACTACTTTACATTTATTTATTACTGATTTCAGAGTTTCAAATCCCAACTGTGCTACTTACTATGTGACCCTGAGCAAGTTACTGGGCTTCCTTTGGAATTACTACTGTCTCCCTGACCTTACTCTAAAGAGGGTGTGCATGAGTAGATATGCCAGTTAGATGGAGTGCACACTTGCCCTGCACCCTACCCCCCAAAACATAATCATCTCAATGAGGTGAGGCTGTAGGCAAGAGATGGGGACATCCCCTGAGTTGAGAGAAAGCAGAAAAATGCCTTTCTGCTTGAAACTAGGGAAAATGGAAAAAATAGAAAAAATAACGTCTCAACAAATCATCCTGTCACATAAGCATCCCACTAGCTGCAGAATTCTAAGCAACATAACTATAAATACTCTTGCTTAAATTGCATAGTAATTTGTGTCCCTTATGATATGGCATTTTTTTTAAATCCACAAATGATTTTTTGAAATACACCTTTTTACCTCTTGTATTGGGGATAACATGAAGGGATAAGATCATTTCGTTAATAAATATGGGTAAATAACACAACCATAGGTCAGTTTTGCTCATTTAGAAGGTTTGAGGACAGTAAAAGTGGTCAGAAAATTCCAAAAGGTTGCTTCTATCAAATGAATCAGGATGGCTTCTTCTGCAGTTGAATATCACTCTATATAGTGTGTTTCTCCTATAAATGAAAGCCTTGTTTTAGACCTGGACTGATTGCTTCTGATTTTATTGGAACTAGAGTGAGAAACTGGTTTGCTGTGAATTCCTGCCTTGTGGTTGAAGGTGTGCAAAGTCAATAGAGGGCCTGAGCTCTGCTCAAGCTTGAGGCACCCAAGTCTCAGGTCGAATTAAATGTCCTCCAGGAGGCTGCTTTGAAATTCTAGTTTTTAAAGCATGCTTTTCAGAGCAGCAAAGCACAAATGCTATGTGTATATTGACTGCACTTTATGCACCCTGTATATAAAGGTTGTATTGAACATTTACGAGGGTTCTCCTCTGAAAAATTACAGATAATATTAGAAAGTATGTTTTCTGCATTTCTACCAAAACCTCAGACTCCAATATACTGAGGGCTTGATGGAATCAAGAAATAAAAAGAGGGAACTGGTTACTACAACATATCATTTTCCTGGCACAAATGAACCTGTTTCACTCATGCAGGCCTTAAGTTATAGGAACAAAAGAACTCTAGCAGTTCCAGAACCCTTTGCCTATGTGAACCTAAGCTCTTGCTCCTGTTCTCCATGGTTAGCAAGAGGAGGAAGGAGCTGAGCAGGCAGGAATTGTGTCAAACAGGGTCAAGAGGAATACTGGAAGGCCTTTTATTGCCACATCATACATCTACCACATTTTTCTTGCCTTTCAATTTTTAAAACTATTGTGAATTGTTCAAACAGCAAAGGTCTAATTATAAATGGCCTCCAAATGTTTACATTAAATGAGTTGACTTATTTCCAAGGTAATTTAGCAACAAATGTTCACTGCTTTTATTATTTGAAAAGTATTTAAATGTGCTTGATTTTTCTCCTATCCATCTACTCATTAACAGTCAGGGAATAACAAAGAAACCAGTCTATTTTTTAAAAAGTGGGGAGGCGGAGACAGGAATCAATGCGGGGAATTAGTTACACAGGTGATGGAAGAGTTGGAAGCGGAACAGGAGATAAGGAGGCAACCCAGAGATTAACAACAGCAGAGAGAGACAAAGGAAGGTAGTGGTGTTGCCAGAACCCAGAGCCAGGGTCGCCCGACAGTAGCTGGCAGGGCGGCATGCCCATCCACCAGAAGCCGAGCCGCAGGGGACATGCAGCCACTGCTGGAGAAGTCACACGAAGCAGAAAGTTATCCTGTGTGCTCCCTTCCTCCTGCAGCCCCACATGCCACCTCTCATAAGTACTTCTCGTTGCTCAAAAGCAGAAGCCAGGTGATGTGAGAGTCTGGGACTTACAGCCTTCAGGGGTCAAGCCCACTGCCATAGAGAGCAGAGCAGGGGATAGGAAATAAGTATTTCTTGACATCACATGTTCCTTGGCCATTCTCTGACTTCTCAATGCTGAAGAAAAAAATTTTCGATGAGAAATCTTCAGCCTGCTGGATATTGGGGAAGACTAGGTCCTAAAGACTACAGCAGCCAAAGAAAGCTGCCCCGTATCTCTATCTGCAAGCTCAATACCACTGGCCTATGGTATCATCAATCTCTACAGTTGATAGAGCAAAAGCTCTGTCCAATGGGATCCATTGCAGACCCACCCATGGAGTCAGCTGCCTTTTTCTTGGTTTTCTTGACATTGTCTCATACTCACACAGGAACTATTGTGCAGCATTTTTGTGAACTGTCACAAGGAAAATGGCTATGGGACAAGTCTATGGCTATCAGGGCACGTTTGCCACATGTCTTCCAGAGCTTTGCGGTATAGGGAGAGAAAAGAGAGAAAATGGAAATGTGAATGGGTGGTGAATTATTTCTCATGTGCTTTTGGGAAGTAACTAGAATAAAACACCTTTCCTTTCCTTCTTCTTTTCTTCTCCTTTTTAAGGAGAAAAGACATACCTTGGAGGAATATTTGTGCTATCCAAGGGTGGAATAAGGGCAGTTCAGCAGAAAACAGCTGGAATGTATCTGCAATGGGAGCGGACATAAATGCTCTCTCTGGGCCATCAGTGAATTGTTGCTGTGAGAAAGCCAAAATAGCAACCTCTTTATCGCTACAACAATTCTCTCTCAGGCCAGTTTCCTGTTCTGTATGCACACCCAGGACACTTCCCAGCTGTTTGGCGGTGCAAGTTCTATTCGATTGACCACAGTGGAAACTGCCATGTCTAAGTGGCCCTCCACATCACACGCAAGAGAGGGTGATGGTATTCTGGGCACGTCCAGCAGCGATAAGACACTACACTGGTCAACTTGAATACAGATAGGAAATGATTGTCTTTACTGTTAGTGGCATAACTGGCATCTATTCAGCCCTTGCTATGTGCCAGACTCTCTGTTATCTTCTTGAAACTTTTCTTTATTACCACAGATGAGGATCCTGAGGCTTTGAGGTTGGGTTATTTGTCCAGCCACACAGCTATTCAGTGGCAGATTTAAGACTCAAATCTAGGTTTGTCTCTCCCTCAGACCCAAAGCTCTTCATCACTGTGCTATTCTGTACACCAGCTCTTAGGGAAACTCAATGGAAAATATGTACATTCAGTGGTAACCAGCATTGAAAACAGCCACTGACCTCCTCATGGATAATTTCTGGAAGAGATCATAAAACAGGGAATGATTACTTGCTTGGTCAATTTGTGTAATATTTTAATGCAAACAATAAGTGAACTCTTGCTATCTATTTAGGCTATTGAATCACGTGATATCTGTTAATATTTTTCAAGCTTCTATGTTCTAAATCTCTCCAGCTACCCAAACCCTAGAGAATGATGCTCCATTTCTGCAACTTTTTTTCCCAGACCTTCCCAGCTGAAATAATCAAATCCTGGAATTTGTAGGCTCAGATCCTGACCAGGTCTACAGCAAATCCCAACTCCATCTTCAGGGAAGGTCCCTTACTCCTTTGTGCCCAGAATCCATTGTGCCTGTGATGGGTGCTTGTCACCTAGGTGCCCATCAGTTCTGCTCTTCTCCAGCTCATGCACTGTCCCTTTGCTCTCATTTCTGCTGCATTGCTGGAGTCCAGATGACTCATCTGCACAGTGAAAACTCTTTTCCCTGGAAGTCGGCCCCGTCTCCTGAATTCTTACAATATTTACAGATGTAAACAATTAACACACAATGACACATACATTGCACATATACTACCACTTCCCTTTCCTGAACCCACAGAGTTAGAATGGTTTAATTTATTGCCTAAACCAGGACAGAATAAAAAGGAGACTAAATTGCATGATGACAACAGGTGTAAACCAGGGCAGTCCCATAGCAGACATTGCTAATTGATCCTGTTCTTTTCAATAGTGCTACAGGCAGCCCCTCACAGATGAACATTATGTGGAATCACATAATTGGCACCATAGGGCACTTACTGTTTATATAGATGCAAATTCTTCCTTTTTCTTCCATTATGAATGTAAGTATTTACTCTATAAGCCTCCAGATAAGAAGTAATCTATTTTTAATGAAAAGGAAGATATGGTTTCTGCTCACAAATAGATCAGAATCTAGTTGTGAAGAAAAGACAACTCAATTGCATTTCATGACCGCAAATATTTTTATCCATAAATGGGTTTCCCTGGGTGGATGAGAAGACCATCTAACCATTTGCAAGGCACGTTAGGCCCAAATTTAAACATTCCATTGAGTTTAATTTGGAGTTGACATAAAATATAGTACAGCTTCTAAAGTCAGAAAGTCCTGAGTTCAAGTACTGTAAGTGCGTTCACTAGCCATGTGAAAATAATGCAAAATAGAAAACAAGTACCAAAGGGAGATAATTATGCTTTAAAAGTAGAGAAAAGAAAGAGAATAATTTTGTTTAGAGATGTCTATCTTATTGTGCTCCTTTATTCTCTTTTTTAAAATATATTTATTGGGTTAAAAATCACAAATAAGTACAAAGAAAACAAAAAAGATCCACAATCCCAGCACCCAGGTCACCATTGCTGACATTTAGAAACAAAAACCACAGAAATAAACGTTCATGATTAGAAAGTTTGAACGTACGGAGAGGTATAAAATAAGGAAAAAAGGTCTCCTTCATCTCCCCCAGTATCACTCCCTGAAGTAACCACCGTTAGCATTTTCTTGTGCATCATTTCAGAAAAAATATATGCACTTATCTGCTTGTATATATTCTGCTCTTGCTTTTTTTTTTTTTTTTTTTTCACTTAATGGTATATCATGGCAGTCTTTCCATCACAGAGCATACAGATCTCCCTTATTATTTTACTAAGAGCAAGTAGGCCATCACAGATATAATAATTTAATCAGTCCCTTTACATTTTTGTTTGTTTTTGTTATCCTAAGCAATGCTGCAGTGCACATTTGAGCCACTTTAAATGAATCTAGCTTAACCTCACAGACTGATTCGGAGTGAAAATAAAAATATGCTACAGATATTTGTACTTTGTCTCCAGAGTGCATTCATCACCTCCTACTGCCCATTCTGTCCAGCTTCTCCTCACTCCTACTTTGCTGTATCCTGAATCCCCTGGTTTTTACCCATCTTACCTTCCCAGCGATGCCTGAGTCCCCTTGATGAATGAGCTAGCTTCCTTTGGACTTGCTGTCCTGCCAGTGAGAGCCACATCCTCGCTAGGGCCCACCTGTCAACATCTGCCCTCTGGCTCCACAACCCTCAAATGTGATTAAGAAGCACCCTCCTTTGGTACTTGAACTTCATCAAATGCTTCCAATGAGGAGAATGGAAATTTTACAGAAATACTTCCCAGAATGAGATTTTAGGTGGCCCTTAAAGGACAGGGTAGATTTTATAAGGCAGGACAATGTCCTCAAGGGAGGACTAAATGACTTCTTCAGATACTTTGCAAGGCATGACGGTATATAAGGCAAGCATTCTGTAAAAAATCAACTAGTTTAGCAATATTCCTCTAAGCACTACATTAGTCCCTGGAAGCCAGTTCAACATGAATTAAGTTGCAATGAATATTCTCAAACCAGACATTGTCTGCAAGATTGCTGAGGGCCTACAGAGTGCCATAATGACCCAGAACCAGAGGCTCAGGGGTGCTGGTGAGAAGCTTGTGTAGAGCTTTTCTCTTGGGAAGATTCAGATGCAGGGTTAAAGGCTTTATGAAGAATTATGATTTCTAGTGATGAATGAAGAAAGCTAGGGCAAAGTCATCCTGCCAAAAGTGAAACAGCATCTTAAGACTTGACAACAGTGGCAATTCTGTCTGCCAGTGCTGTAGAATAATTTATGAACCACGCAGCGATTCAGAGTGGCTTAACAATTGCTGGATGATGAATGCATCCCTGGAAACCTTCCTATTTCTGCAACAATATAATGATATAAAATTAGCTAATTTTAGTTTATTCCTATATCTGGGAGGTTGAGGAGATGGATCAGTCAAATATTTGTGGGCACAACCCCTACTTGTTGAATACTCCAGTGCTCTATAAACATTTATTAGTAAGAACCTCCTACACTGAGGAAAATGTACAAGTTTTGTGGCCAGGGATGGATTGGTTTGGTGTTTATATTTACCTAGCATGTTCAGCAGAATAATGCCGCCCCCAAAGATGTCCCCAGTCTTAATCCCAGGACTTCTGAATACGTTACTTTACTTAACAAAAAAGACTTTGCAGATGTGATTAAGTTAAAGACCTGACCATGGGAGATTATCTTGGATGATCAGGCTGTGCCTGATGAAATCACGAGTGTCTTTATAAGTGAAAGAGTGAGGTAAACCAGTCAGACTCAGAGAAGGAAATGTGATAATGACAGCAGCAGAGGTTGAAGTGATGTGAAGAAGAGGCCACGAGCCAAGGAGTGCAGATGGAGAAGTTGGAAAAAAGCAGGGAAACGGATTTTCCCCCTGGAGCTTTGAGAAGAAATGCAATCATGCCAACATCTTGATTTTAGCTTGTGAGAAAGTCACTTTGGACTTCTGACCTCCATAACCTTAAGAAAATAAATGCATGCTGTTTTAAGACACAAAATCTCTGGTAGTTTGTTATAGCAGCAATATAAAACAAAGACATCTAAAACCATCCAGTGTTGTTCTCGTCATTGTTTTGTCTCATAAGTGCAGAGAACGTCAGAGCTAAGTCGAATGCTGAAGGAAAATTCAACAAAGACTACTGAACAAACACAAGAAAGATGTCACATAGATCCAAATTAAAGCAAGAGAAATAAGGGTAATACTATAAGTTTGATGCCATGTTAGCCCTGAGCCCTCTTTAGTTAATCGGCAATTCAATTTATTTAAACATTTCAGTGTCTCTGGCAGAGTCATGTTAAATTCACCCTAGTCCCCTTGCAAGGCTCTCTTCAGAGAAATCTCTTCCACTTATTTCATGGGAATCTGAATATTTGAAGTGCAATAAATTTAAATTTTTATTATTTTAAAAACATATTTAGATGTTATGATAGATTCTTTTGGGAATTATCTTCTAATTTCCTTAATAATTCCCACCTCTTTAATAATTGCTACTTGATCCACAGGACCTAAATTGAATCCTTCCTTCTAGCCAGTGTGAACTGGAACAAGGAAGGGCCAAGAGGAACCCCTGACCCAAGCTGGACTAATTATTTCTCTTGGGAATCTAGAATTTGAACTGCAAGATCCAGGGTCTGGGAACTGGAAGCAGAGTTACTTTAATATCAGAAGTCTAGAAAGTTAATAAATTCCATAGCTGAATTTTACATCCTCCTAGGCCTCATTGTTGAACTCCTTCTTAGATTCCATAAGCTATTTCATGTGGCAGAATAATGTGTGTAGACAGCAGCAATTCTCACCCCTCTCTGTATCTACACTCTTCCCAGTATGATCTGTAGCTCCTCCCATCAAGTGGTGGAATATGTTCACCCATCCCTTGAACCTGAGATGGTCTCCTGACTTACATGTAATGGTAAATATGGTGGAAAATGACATACAAGCTCTAAGCCTAGGCCTTAGGAAGCCTTCCGCAGCCTTCCATACTTCTTCAATAATTCCCTCCTCACCTTTCTCTCTCTCCCACCCCCAAACTCACCACACCAAACTCACTCACACCCTCTCCCACCCCACTTCCACCCCCATATCCCATGTCTAATGATAGTACGCTCAGGCTCAGGCTAGCTGGTTGGATGATTGGAGATGTAAGTCCATCTTTCAGTCCCAACCAGGAGCCAGTCATGTGAATGAGGCATTGAGGCTTTCCTAGACTTACCGGCTCCCATTTACCTACCGGCTGATCACAAATTTGTGAGCAAATCCAGCCAAGACCAGTTAAGCCTGGCCCAGATCAATAGACCCATCCATCTGACTCATATATGCATGAGCAATAATATATTCATTGCTCTAAGTCAGAGTTTTGGGTGATGTATCATAAAGCCATGTATCTTAATTTGTTTGTTTGCTTCTTCTTTCACTTAATTTCAAAACTGTTTGTTGAGTAAGTTCCTATGCTAAGAATACGGGATTACTGTGAAATTACCATAAAACAAAGCCCCCATTCTCATAAAACTGAAATTCTAGTAAGAGTTGTGGGGGAGGTGGGGAGACAGGCAATAAGCAAATAAAAGAGTAAATATATAGTCTAACAGAAAGAAGATAATAAAATACAGTTTGAAGAATAGGGAGTGTGGTAGCAGGAGGAGACCTGAGGGTAGTAAGTGAGTGAGTCATGCTAATATCTGAAGATAAACCATTCCAGATGGAAGGCATAGCAAGTACAGAGGTCCTCAGTGAGAAGTGAGCTTGGCATGATTGAGAAAAAGGAAGTATTATGTCTGAAGTAGAGAAGTGAG
Source organism: Rhinopithecus bieti (assembly GCF_001698545.2). Taxonomy (NCBI): domain Eukaryota; kingdom Metazoa; phylum Chordata; class Mammalia; order Primates; family Cercopithecidae; genus Rhinopithecus; species Rhinopithecus bieti. The sequence goes on along the minus strand of NW_016837625.1, from coordinate 1,002,504 downwards.
GGGGAGAGCAGCCAGGAAAGAGGTCAGAGCAGTGACCAAGGACCTGCCACGGGAAGCTTGAGAGTAATGATAAGTACTTTGGATTTTACTCTGAGCAAGACAATGATACAGGAGCTAAAAAGAAATTATTTAGGCAGAGAGTGACGGTAAGAGAGTCCTTGGCAGAACTTCCCTTTTAATAAAAAGCAATCCCAAATATCATATATTTTCTAACAGAGAGCAGCCTGAAAAATCGAGCTGCAGACATAGATAAGCAAGCTGGAAGCTTGCATGGGTGAATGCCGGCAGCTGTGCCAATAGAAAAGGGCTACCTGGAAGCCAAGTATGTTCAACATGGAGGCTCCATCTTCCTTTTTCTTTGTCACCACGTGTATAGTAAAAGAAGCTGGGCAACATGGCCGGCCATGTAGAGAACCCATCTGCATAATAAAAGATCAAGGTGGGGCCGCAAACTTCTTCATACCCTATGCAAATGGCACACCTGGTCCAACCAGTCTTTTGTGCCCTATGTAAATCAGACACCTCCTCTTCAAGCTAGCCTATAAAATCCCATGCATTTCACCATGAAACTGGCAACGCTTTTTTTCTCCAGGACCCCTTTCTGCACAGAGAGCTCTTCTTTCTTTCACTTATTAAACTTCCACTCTTACCCTCACGCTGGTGTGTCTGTGTCCTAGTTTTCCATGGCTGTGAAACAACGAACCTCAGATATTACCCTAGACAATGACGTCGCTTCAACAGGAAGCAACTGAAGAGGTCTGATCAGAGTTCTTAAGTGAATGGAATCACATTTTAGGGTGTTCACTGTGACTATCATATGGATCCACTCTAGATGGACAAGGAGGAGACCTACTGGGAGGCTGCTGCAATAGTCAGGTGGAGATGAAGGTGACTTGGTCCTGTATAGTAACACTGAGCAAACAGATTCTGGATGCATTTCTGCAGTAGAGACCATAGTGTTTGCCAAAAGTTTGAGTATGGGGTGTGAGTAAATAAAAGGGGCAAGGATGGCAACAAGGCTTTGGTTTTAGATAACTGAAGAGACAGAGACATGCGGGGAGAGGGGAGGACTTGGGGAAATGAGGACTTTGGTTTTGGAAATGCCAATTTTGAGAGTGTTTTCAGTAGCCGAAAGGATAACATTAAGTAAATAGCTGGCTATCTGAGTGTGGAATTGCAGACAGAGCACTGAACTGAAGACATACATTTGGGAGTCATTTGTGTATAGATGGAATTAACAGCCTGAGTCCAGGAGAAATACTCCAGGGAGCATAGTGAGAAAAGAGAAGTCAGTGACCAAGCCCTGGGGCCTCCCAGTGATTACTAGGGGACAGGAAGAATGAGCAAAAGTGTTGAGAAGAGAGACCAGAAAAGTTTAAGGAGAACTGGAAGCAGTTTCTGCTAATAAATTCCTTCCTATTCTGCTTAACTTCACTGCTAGGGACTGTATTGTGTCCGCTCCACTCTCCCAAATTCATATGTTAAAAGCACTATCCCCCAATGTGACTATATTGGAAATAGAGCTTTTAGGAGGTAATTAAGTTTAAATGAGGTCAAAGTACAGCAGGGAACTAATCTGATAGGATTGGTGTCCTTATAAGAAGAGAAAGAGGGATCAAAGTTCTCTCACTCTGTGGCTCTCTATGCATTCACCAGGGAAAGGGGCCGTCTACAAGCAGGAGGGGAAGCCTCATCAGAAAGCAACCTTGCTGGTGCCCTGATCTTGGATTTCCAGCCTCCAGAACTGTAAGAAAATAAATTGCTATTGTTTAAGCCGCCCAATCTGCGGTATTTTGTTATGGTAGCCCAAGCAGACAAATACACTAGTTTAAAAGCTGTCTTCTGTTACACACGGAGGTTTTAAACAAAAGTCTTTCTTTCTGATTATTACTCCTGTTGCCCTGTAGCTCTCCACCTGGGGATCAAGGGCATCCACAGCTGCATGGGGAGGGCACAACCAAAGACTTCCATTGACCTGCTGAATGATTTTTTTTTAAGTGATGGCAGGCATAATAATCTAAAACCAAAGCATTTTTGGTTTGTGAAAGCTAAAAGCATGAAAGAGAGGTGCTTTTATTTTTATTTCTAAAAGAGTTTAGTGGAAGACTGGGCCAGAGCCCAGGGCAGAACATGGAGTGTACACACAGCCATCATACAGGAAACATGCAGGCTGAGGATTCACTCCAGCTCCTTCCCCACAGAAGGGAGATAGAATGCCTTCCAGGGCAGGGAGGAGGCTGGAGTGTGAAGGGAGATAAATCAGGAACATTTAGTTGCTCCTGTGAAAGTTTTCAGCCCTGCCTGGCTGCTTCCACGCCCCTCCCAGGGTTGAAAACCCAGCTGGGGAAGGGCAGATAAAAACCCCCAGTCAGGCTGGAAAGTCCCTCAGCTACATAGCTTTGCTTCCATTCGCATCTGGAATGCTGAAAGGGACTGACTCACAATGTTTCTCACACCAGCTGGGAAAAGCTACAGTGGAGTGGACGTGGCCGCCTTTGTATTTAGGGAGAGAGAGCCTGAAACAGCCACAGGCCCCTCTGGATTCTGCCAAACCAGCACACAGCACAGATAAGGTGCAGAACTATCCTCATGTCCCAGTAGGGGATATAGAAAGTGGCTTATGGTTGAGTGCCTACAGGTCTATCAAGGAGTCATCAAGGCCAGAGGCAAGGGTCTCTAAACCAGATCTTGGAGTGGAGAGCTCCAAAGCCCCAGCGAGGTGGAGGCCTCTGCTCAGTCCCCACGGAACAGCAGTGACCATAAGCCTCAGCAGGAGGCCCACACGCACTGATCACGTAGGAGAGTAGCCCTGAGCTGGGGGAAATTCAGTTATATCTGAGCTATGGTGATACATTTAAAAGTGGTTATACTTTCAATAAAAAGATCCCTACTTAATCTAGATATCATCATTCTAGTTGTGCATTCTGCTTTGCTTACTAAGCAACTAACCATACTTTTAATTCTATTGAAAATATTTTGGTCGCATTTTGTCACTAATAATATAGGCAGTCTCCAATTGGTGGTTTAAATGTATTCCTCCATATAAATAGTAATACCAATAGTTGTTAGTTTCTCAGATGAGCTTGCTGAGTCTGTGTAATATAGTAATATAGATTACATAGAAATATACATAAACGTTTACATAAATTAAAATATAATTACATCCACAATTAATTAAGTTGTAATTATAATGTCAATAGCATTAGTCCAGTAGGTGCCACAATAGTACAGTGAAAAGAGTGTTCCAAATCCCCAGCACCACCACCTATTAACAGTGAGTCCTAAGTTCTTTACTTAACTTTTCTGAGCCTCAGTTTCTTTATATGTAAAATGGGGATAACTATCTTTTCTTGTAGGATTGTTGTAAGGATTAGTAACAGTTTTCATAAGGCACCCATTCTTCAGTGCAACTGATATTGGCTAGGGATTAAAAAAAACAAACTATCTGATGAAACAAATTAAACTGTGAATAATTCATGTTCCCTTAATCCTCATAGAAGGATTTGCACTTTTAAGAGAAAGATTTTTAGGCCAGGCACAGTGGCTCATTGGGAGAACTAGGAAGACAGATCACTTGAGCCTAGGAGTTTGAGACTAGTTTGGGCAATATAGAGAAGCCTCATCTCTACAAAACACACACACACACACAAAATTAACTGGGTGCAGTGGTGTGCCCCTGTAGTTTCAGGAGCTTGGGAGGCTGAGGTGGGAGGATCATTTGGACCCAGGAGGTTGAGGCTGCAGTGAGCTGAGACTGTGCCACCGCACTCCAGCCTGGATGATAGACGGAGACCCTGAGAAGGAAGGAAGGAAGGAAGGAAGGAAGGAAGGAAGGAAGGAAGGAAGGAAGGAAGGAAGGAAGGGGAGAGAGAGAGAGAAAGAAAGAGAGAGAGAGGGAGGGAGGGAGGGAGGGAGGAAGGAAGGAAGGAAGGAAGGAAGGAAGGAAGGAAGGAAGGAAGGAAAAGGAAAGAGAGAGAAACAAAGAAAGAAAATAAAGAATTTACAAAGAAAAAAGAAAAAAATTTTAGTCCAGTTAAATATGCAAATAAATGGATTTTTCAGCAATTCCTTGAAACACAAAGTCAACTAAAAATGAAAGTGGCGGGAGGGAAAATACTTTGAAATGGCATAACCACCATTTAAGCAAGGTGGACCCACCTATGCAAGCTAGCTCAGTATCCTATCTGTTAGGATGTTTGGACTGCATGTACTAGAAAAACCCTAAAAGGCTTAAACAAAGTAGAACTTAATCTTCCCCCCACACATAAAAGAAACCTGAAATTTAGCAATTTAAGACTAGCATGGTTACTTGACAAAATTGTCAAGGTCCATAGCTCCTTGCCATCCTTCAGAGTATTTCTTGTTCTCACAGCCCAATATGGTTGATAAAGCACCAGCCATCACATCACATCCATGTTCTGGGCAGCATGATGGAAGAAGGGTCAAAGAAACTCTCTAAAAACTCCCTGGAAATCCTGCATAATAATTTCATTTGCATTTATTGGCCAAAATGTGGTCACATGACCATATCTAGCAGCAAGGAAGGTTAAGAAATATTCTCTGGCTGAGTTTTACGATTCTATTATTAAGAATGAAGAGAAGAACAGATGTTAAATTAAGCAACCAGCAGCTTTTGCCACAGCATGATGGAACCAGTAAGTGAGCTCTTACCTCTTTCATTTTCTCCCTTTCATACTCTGCTTTGTGATGCTGAAGGTGGGATGATGCCCACCACATTTCTGCTTTGCTGGGAGTTCTGGAGGGAGACTAGAAGACCTGAGGAGGAAGGATGCTGCCTTACCCACATCACCTAGCTTTGCTTCTTCACCCTGGCAGCAACACTTCTTTCCAGGAGAGAGAGTTGATCTTAGTTTGCAGCTTGTTCAGCACCCACAGACCAGCCTCATCTTTCCTTGCTTCAGTTACATCAGCACCAGCCCAGCCAGCACCCCTGCTGTGGACACAATTGTGTTCTCCCAAAATTCATATGCTGAAGCCCTAACCGAATGTGACTATATTTAGAGATAGTGCTTTTAGGAGGTAATTAAGGTTAAATGAAATCATAAGGGTAGTTCCTTAATCCAATAAGATCAGTGGCTTTGTTATCGGGGAAAAAAAAAGGGTCTTGATCTAGACCCCAAGAGAAGGTTCTTGGATCTCATGCAGGAAGGAATTCAAAGTGAGTTGCAGAGTACAGTGAGGAGAGAGAGTTTATTGAAAGCTAAACATACAATTTACTTACATTACAGAGTAGGGCATCCTCAGAAAGCAAGTGGAGAATGCATTGTCTTCAAGTTTTTCTTATGTAGGGGTCTGATCTATGTAAAGACTAAGCTCTGCCTACATGTGGGGGTGCTGACAGCACGGCAAAATTTATTATTCTATTGCTTTAAAGAAATCTATCCTTGACATTTTAGTGTGTTAGTCATCAAAACACAACTATAATTATCCTGAAAGCATATATTGTTATGGGTAACTGGGACATCTGGACTTCCTGTTGCTGTAGGATTTTGTCCTAGCAGGCCTTATCAAGCTGCTTCCTTAGCTGCAAACATCTTAGGGCCATGAGTTGTGACTGGCAATGAATGTGTCTTGCTAGTTTTAAGATGACGTTGATTTTAAAATGGTGTCACTCTGGCTCTGCTAGGTCCTGCTTCCTAACAGTATTATAAGAAGAGGAAGAGAGGTCACTCTCTGTGCACATGCACCAAGGAAAGGTCACCACGTGAGTATGTAGAGAGAAATTGACCATGTGCATGACTGGAAGAGGGCTGTTACTGGAAACCAAACTGGCTGGCACTCTGACCTTGGACTTCCAGGTTTCAGAACTATGAGGAAATAAGTTTCTGCTGTTTAAGCCCCAAGTCTGTGATATTTTGTTACAGCAGCTCAAGCAGACTAAGAATCCCCTCCTGAGAGGTCTGAACTTTTCAGTCCTTCTGGCCCATCTCCTTTTGTTCCCGAAGGTCCAGGAGCAGTATCTAATTTCATCACTTGCCACCTTTTTGATAAATTATGTTCTATTTTTGCCTTTTTAGTTCTTCAATGTCCAGTTAATTATTATTTGTTTCCTGTTAAAATAAGGGTTTGTGGATTTTGACTCCTGCCTGGATCCTCCTGATACAATATTAATAGCTCTGGGGCTCTCTCAACTATGGCTACAGATACCTTCACAGAAGGGCCAGTAGCAAATTTCCCAACCATTGTCTCCCCCCAAACACATCTCTACCAAATTCCACCTGCCACTTCACACCTCGACTCATTCCTAGTCTCCATTTTTTCAGTCTTACAATGGTCCTGTGTCTAGATTCTTCTTCCCTCTTTACCTAGCTATTTTGCTTTCACACTGCAGCTGAGTGATATACCTGGGTTTTGGTTCCATTTCCTCCATGAAATACAACTTCTCATATCCTTGCCTTAGAACTGAGCTGCACCACTTCCCTAAGACTGGGCCTAGCATTCCACGTTTTCCTGGGGTGGGGATAATGGACATAATTTAAAATTACACACCCAAATCAACTTCGTTAACTAAGCTGTTCTTGTTTTTTTAAACTTTTAGAGCTTTCTGCTTTTGTAGGCTGTAAGATTTCAAAATAGCTCCAATTGGTTCTCCTGATGGCAGCAAAGGGAATTCCATGGTGTAGGTGGGACACTTATATAAGAAAATTAATTTGTTATTAAGTCAGGCATCTTGAGTTTGGGGCAGCCTGAAATAACCATGTGCTTAGCTGTGCAATCAAAGAATACTTTTCAGGCAATACATCATGTTCATACACTTGCTGGGTGCTTTTGCATGCTCAAGATTTGTTTTGTGCATTTTAAATGCTACATTTGAATTGTTTGTGTGTTTTTTATGTATTGAAAGCAATGGAACAATAAAAATTTTCTAGAGAGTTTATCTTTCCTTGCACAACAATGCTCCTCTTTCAATTATCTCTGTTCTCTTCTTAGGCTACCTGGTTTACTTTAATAGACTTTCTTTTACCTATCACCATAAATCCCGCAGTCACTAAAAAATGCTAGTGAACAAATGTAAAGTACTCTCTCAGAGTGCTCTGTTATCAAACTATCTTGTATAAGATAATAACATTTTTAGGCCCTATTCATGTCAAGAATCCTGTTTTCTTGTAAACATGCTTTCATAGCCTTAGGCATAGGTGAGAAGGGAGGCTGGGGAACCATTCACTCATTTAAATTTTCCTTGCTTTCTCTGTGGCTGAAGAAAATAAAAATTCCCACCTATGTTCTAACATGAAGAGCTAAACTGCAGGAAGCAGACATTTTCAAGATACTCAGAAAGCCTCAGGACTAATAACGATCACTTTGATTCAACACAGTGATCACTGTAGCCTGTGACCATTGGCCAACAATTTTTATTTTCTCATTCTCCATGGGAAATCTAGCATTCATGTCCATGGGGCTCTGCTTTTAACCCAAAGAACAAAACCTACTCTCAGATTCGTATAAATTTCCTCGTGTATACATATGAGGTCAATAGGGAAATAATATTTGATAGGACTAACCCAGGAAATTGTCATATAGCCACTGTATCCATACCAGATGGACAAGCACTCCAGGAAAACCAATAGTGACTTTGAGGAAGCTTCATCTCACTTTAAAGGCACAGGGGCTGGAAAACTTCTACCATAAGAGGCTACACAGTAAGTATTTCAGGCTTTGGAGGCCACAGGTCTCTGTTGCAACTACTCAAATCAACTGTTGTAGTGAAGTGGCATCGTTGTCTGGGGAAATACCCAAGGTTTGTCGTCTGGCGCCAAGATTAAGGATATGGACACATGCATATAGAGTGGGTTTAAGAGGGAAAAGTTTTAATAGGAAAAAGAAAGAAAAGAGAGAGAGCTTCCTCATGCAGAGGAAGCCCCCAAGCAGGTTTCTGGGTTTGGGGTGGGGTGTGCTTGATTTTAGAGAGGGGCTTGAGGAGGTGGTGATTGATTTACATAGAGACCAGGGGATTGGTTTGACCAGGTGTTCCATTGACATAGCCCACGAAGAGACTGGCTGTCCCACCCTAATCTTTTATTATGCAAAGGCGGTCTCCTCCTGACCAGAACCACGACACCTGCACAAGTGGCAACAAGCAAAGGGACGAGGGAATCGCCCTGTTGAATATCCTGGCTTCCAGGTACGGCTGCCGGCATTTACCCATGCAAGCTTCCAGCTTGCTTATTTATGCTTGCGGCTTGATTTTTGAGGCTGCTTTCTGTTATAAAAGAAATGGTTTGGGGACTGCTTTTTATGAAAGGGAAATTCTACCGAGAACTCTTATCCTGACAATCTGCCTAAATAATTTCTTATTAACTCCTATATCAGTAGCACAGAAGTAGGCACAGAAAGTGTGTAAACAGACTAGCCTGATTGTGTTCAGTAACACTTTTTTTTTTTTTTTTTTTTTTTTTAACAAACCAAGCAGGAGATTCATTTTAGCTAATGGGTCAGAATTTGCCAAACTCCGCTCCAGGATATCCACAAATACTGTTTTCCATAAAAACAAACATGCCACAAAAAATCCATATTCTGCTTTCCTGGCATTCCACATAATTACCTACAGGTTTTATACCTGTAAAAACATACAGAAAATATTGTCTGTCTTCTTTCAGCTTTCTGAATTGAGGTAATGAATTTTAAGCCCAGAAAGAAAGATGTTTAGTGCCATTTTGTCATTTCTTATTTGCTAGAGTTGTATATCAAGGCAAGACATTATCACTAACAGGACAAGACCTGGGCTCTTAACTTAACCTCTTCCACAACGGTAAATATAAGAGCATTCCAGGCCATTACAAACCAAATTACCCAACTAAGACAGGTGAAGGCTAATGCTTCTAATGGTACTCAGGAAAATCAATCAGCCAAGACAAACAGAGATGGCTGTCAATGTTATATTGACAAACTGGTGGGTGGTTTACAGAAAGAAAAGGAAGTCAGTGAGGAAAATATTTGGATGAGCAACAAAGGATGAAATTCTTTCTAGACCCTTGAGGCAAAGGTTCAAGTTCAGGGTTAAAGTTAACGCAGTTCAGTGAGAAGAGGCTTCTTCCACCAGAGTCTGATGAGCCAGTTCTTACAGTGAGTTGGTTTTAATTTGGGGAATTTGTGTGTGTGTGCTTTTTTTTTTTTTTTTTTTTTTGGTAAATCACCAAGTTTGAAAAACCCAACTTTGAAATAGTTGTGCTTGAAGTTTTTAGAGTTGGGAAAATAATATTAGCAGCTAATATTTGAGTGTTTCCTGAGTTCTGGTTTTACACATTACCCTGTTTAATATTGTTTATCATTATACCTGAGTTATAGGAGAGGAAATCAGCTCAAAATGGTGAAGTAATCTACCTGAAGATGCACAGATATAAGAGGCAGGGCCAGGATTTGTTAGCAGGTCTGTCTGACCTGGACGTTTATACTCTCAATCATTACATTATACTGTTTCTAAGTTGTTTTCCCTCTTTACTTTTTGATAGCTAAATCTCCAGGTCACAAAGGATTTTGAAAGTACTTTTTAACTAGATGGTAAATAAGTTTTAGTTCTCATTTTCAGAGACACTCAAGATTAAATTCTCTATCCACTGAGTTGCTTGAAGTTGTTACTGAGAGGACTGTGTCCTGCTTAAATATGAAGGTATTTATACTGGTCAGAAAAAAAAAGAAAATGAAAAATGGCAAAAGGAAGAGTTTATTAAGTTTAATATTTAATCAATTTCTTTAAATATTTAATTTAATTAATTTGTTTCAGTGACAGTTTGGGCAAAGTATCTTAGGGCCAGCACATTGATAAAACGAAATAAAAAATGCCAGTTTATGTAAGATATGTGATAGAGAGGAAATCTTTTTTTTTTTTTTTTTTTTTTTTCGGGATGGAGTCTCACTCTGTCGCCCAGGCTGGAGTACAGTGGCCGGATCTCCGCTCACTGCAAGCTCCGCCTCCCGGGTTCACGCCATTCTCCTGCCTCAGCCTCCCGCGTAGCTGGGACTACAGGCGCCCGCCACCTTGCCCGGCTAGTTTTTTGTATTTTAGTAGAGACGGGGTTTCACCGTGTTAGCCAGGATGGTCTCGATCTCCTGACCTCGTGATCCGCCCGTCTCGGCCTCCCAAAGTGCTGGGATTACAGGCTTGAGCCACCGCGCCTGGCCGATAGAGAGGAAATCTTAATCACATACAAAGAAAATCCTACATATATATATAGGATTTATATATATATAGGATTTATATAT